>NC_088914.1:84413106-84716136 GCF_963576675.1 Euphorbia lathyris | reverse complement strand
TTTATGCACACAAAATTAAACAACGTTACGTTTACCTCCCACTAAAGTGTACAGTATGTAAAAATGTTCTCTTCATTTTTACATATTACACATTTTAATGGGAAGTCACCATAAGGTTGTAGAGTTTTGTATGGAAAAATAAAGATTATATATCAAAATGTGAAACATAATAAAAGTTGTACATCACGTATATAATTACCTGTATATTCACTTATTATATCTTTCATTCTGTTAGTTACATTAGAAGCATAAGCATACAAAATAAATGATTAGTGCATATGATTATTATAGCAGGTAATATTACACCATTGCCTCTTAAATTTTTCTTTATTCGGATATTATTACTTACAAACTTTGCATTTTAGTAACATTATGAACCATTTTATCGTTGATCAATATAACCACTTGAATAACATGTAACTCTCTATTATAAAGTTGATAAAGTTTATATTTTAAGCAACTGTACAATTAAACCTCGATAAATGAATGTTCGATAAAGTAATAACCTCGTTTATATAATAAATTCTTTCGGTCCCGATTTGGGCCAATGGACTAAAGTAATAACCTCGCTAAATGCATTAAGTAATAAATATATTTAAATCCTTAAGGACCCAATCAACTAGAAGTCATTTCTTCTAAAAAAAATGCATCTATAGTTGATTGTTTTTTTTTCCACCTAAACCAAAATGAACATCATCCTTAACTTTTTGTAGTGCAAACACAACTTATTGTATATTTTGCTCATGTTGTAGCAAGTAGTTGTTTAAGGTGACCATTGCTTGAAATGCCTCTTTTGATGATACATTTGCGACAATGCAGTTATCATCTGGCTCTGGATCATTTCTATCATCATTGTTCGTCATCATCATCATTGTTCATTATTGACGATACAATGTATGCATTTTACAATGAAAAATTATCTTTAAAATAATAAATATTGATTTATCGATAAATGAATAATTTATTCATTTATCGATAAATAAATAATCTCGTTTAATGAATATTTTTTTCCGGTCCCAAGGATATGCATTTATCGAGGTTTTACTGTAATTTTAAACTTTCAGATTTTAAGGGTATTTAAAAGTTGTTTGTTTATAAGAGAGAAATCTCAAAAAAAAAAAAAAAAAATGATGATTTAGAAATTCGAAAACTATGATCTATGTGAAATATGATTATAAGTAACTTATATTATTATGGTTTTCCATTTTGACGTCCTAAAGTTTAGCACCGATAGTGAAAATAAAAACGAAGTTAAAAGGCATGAGTGTAATTTACGTATATTATTTGTTTATTTATTTAACATTACCTAATCTAGAGTAGAGTGAGTCCTTCTACACATTCACCATGAACTAAAGTTACTTCTCTTCTAAATATTTTCCTTACAAAAAATTCTACACATTGCAACTCCACAAAATATCTATATACAGAAATTTGTGAAAAAATTGTTCAAAATTTATTGTTGGAATTATTTAGGACCATAAGAAATGAAATTAGGATTAGAATATTATGATATTATCCTATATGTGAAGTTTTGCATTATTGTATTCCACTATTCAATATGTTTGTACTTTTAAAAAGTTTCAATACTTTTCAATCCTAAATGTTTAAAGGTCTTGGTGACTTCATTGACAAATAAAACAAAGATTTTCCTTTTTCCTCCTCCCCTGTTCTTTATTTTTCGTGCTAGTTGTTTTTCCTTTCGTTTTCCGTTTGTATCATTTTATTTTGGTCGGATCTGACATATTTTATCCGATCTCTGGATCCGTTTGTTATGCATCTGTTTGTTAAAATCTTCGTTTTTATAACCTTTTCTGTTGTAGCAAGCGCGGAAAAGGTAGATCTTATCCGTAGATCACTGGACCTACGTGGTTGTAAAAGAAGGGACTTAGATCCGATGTTTCAGAATGGTTCAAAGGATAAAGATTAGACTACGGTTGCTCCGCTGCGAATCTGGGGTTACGATAAATATATGTTTCAACGGTCTTTTATTTTAGCTATACCTTTCATGGCTTTTTTTGCTTTTTGTAGTCTTCTTCTTACCTTCGTGGATCATGTAATAGGCTTTACCTGTAGATATGTGAGGTTTTATTCCTTATTATTTTTATGTTGTATTATCAATCTTATTATTACTTAATGAAATGAAATGGTAGCATTCTCATGAAAAAAATAAAAAAAATTAATACAGCCTTGTGGAGCCCTTCATAAATATTTTGGAATTATTACTAAAAATGCACTGCTCATAAGATTTGTTCTTTCCATATTAGAATAGTTTTTTTCAATTTTTTTTCTTTTCATATCTATAAACGATTTTCATTTTATAATTATATATCATTGATAGTGAAATCCAAAAACTTCTAAAAAAACACACCCGACTCTCTATTTTTAAAACAATATGGTTTCCAATGTTTCCAATGTGTGATTTCTAAAAGAATTAATTCCATATAGGTACCATGTGGTTTCATAGATTTGCAGATTGGTACCTATATTATTTTTTAGACCAAATGCAAAATTTTACATTTGGATTCATTTTGTCAGAATTTAACAGATAACGATCCCGAAATTAAAATTTTCAAAAGTTAAATGATATTTTAAGTAACTTTAATTCTTTAACTTTTTAGGTTTTAGGTTATTTAGGTTTTGTTTTTTTATGAGAGAGAAAGTTAATGTTTAGAGAGATAAAACTCAAAAAATGATGCTTTTGAAAAAAAAATATGGCACCATAATAAATATGATAGTAAACAACTTTAATTCTTGAAAATTTTCATCAACTTTAATTTTTGAAAATTTTCATTTTCAGGTCTTTATCGGCTAAATTTGGTAAAGTACCAATCTGCAAATCCGTATAACTATAGGGTTACGTTTGTAACAAGAAAAAACTACAAGTATCAATAGGCAAATCCATATATCCACAGCTTGTAATTAATCCTTTCTAAAATTAGAGACTTGAATAGTAAATCTCTATATTTGGATAAATATAGAGATGCACTATTTATTACTCTTTAAATTTAGAGAATACTTATTTTAATTTTAATGGTTGTTTGATTGTTTTTTTTTATATATATATATAAATGTTTTTTTTTTCTGTTTTGAGGTAGATATTATTATATTATTAATACACATAGTAGGTGAAATAAAATAAAGCTAACACTGTTATTTTTGGGATAAAAAAAAAATAGAGTAATGGGTTGAAAAAAAGTTCAGAGAAATAGAGATAGAGATGGGAAATCATAGAACTAGCATTCAATGCTCTTATAGTACTACTGAAACATCATATCTTAGGTAACATAAAGAGAAAACATATGTAAAAAAGATTTCATTTCTTCGAATTTTGTCTATTTTAAGGAATTAATAATTTATTATTTTACTAGTTCCTAGTCATGATTATGCAAAGGGAAAATTACACAGAAATTCATCTTTTAAAAACTATTTACAAGTATGTCAAGTCATAATTTTGGATTATGTCAAACTAGTAAAATCAATACTTTTAATATATTTTAAGGATTATAATTTATAAATAAGAAGTTTAGAATATATTTTATAGGGTTTATGATTTATGAATCGTAGTCTAGATTTTTTAAATTATGGTGTAAAATCATAATATATAAAGAATAATGTCATATTAAGAATTAAGTTTGCTAATATATGACTTAGTTGTAATTTTGTATTGAATTATTATGATAGTCATGTATTTGACCCTTTGCATAAACCTATTATTAATAACAAGATCTTTAAAGATACTATATATTGATATTAAGACATTGGGGGTTCCACACCCTGAAATAATTGAACAACCCATTACATAAAAATGATTTTCTATTTATCCCACATTTGATATGTGATAAATGATAGACTTTGAAGTTACTTATGTTAATATAAATCAAGTTTTGTAAGAGGTGTGGATCAATGATAGATACATATATATATAACCAATTAATTTATACAGTTTTGCATTTTTTTTTTTAAATTGGATTGCGAGCGTGCCAGTAATTTTATAGAAAATTATTAAATTATGAAATCTGAAATCTGAAATTTGATTTCTAAGCAAAGATTGTAAAAGGCTTAAAAGCCGAAAACAGTTTAAAAGTTTGCAATTAAATCTATGGAATTAAGATTAATCGAAGGAAACCATACTGAATTGAAATTGAAGGAAATACTTGAAAACTTGAAATTAAAATTGAAATGGAATGATTACGTCCCATCAATAACAGCCAGTGCATTATTTAAAAAATGTCAATCTTTTTCATTCATTTGATTCATTCTCGCAAAGCAAACACCTCTTATATGAGACTTAGGTTTTTTTTTTTTTGTGAGAGATTTAGATCTACACTTTTATTTTTACTAGTTGAACCCTTTTCATAATTTATTGCATGAACTACAAGACCCACATCCACATACTCAATATTTTTTGGGTAAATTACACCCATGGCCACTGAACTTTACCCATTTTTACATTATGGCTACTGAACTTTATTTCTTCCCGGTATGGCCACTCAACTTTACACTTTTTAACACCGGTGGCTACTTAACGCCTGAAAACGACCGTTGACGGCTAAAAATAAAAAATCTAAAACGTTAATGATATTCTAAGGAACTTTAATTCTTGAAAATTTTCGTTTTGAGGTCATTTGAGTGTTGTTTGGTTAGGAGAGAGAAAGTGAATTTTTAGAGAGAGAAAACTCCAAAAATGTGATTTTCGAAAATAAAAAATGTGGTTTTATAGTAAATGACGTTCTGAACAACTTTAATTCTTGAATATTTTCATTTTGAGGTCGTTAACGACTGTTAACGGTCATTTTGAGAAGTTAGTTAAAATTGAGTGGCCACCGGTGTTAAAAAGTGTAAAGTTGAGTGGCCATACCGGAAAGAAATGAAGTTCAGTAGCCATAATGTGAAAATGGGTAAAGTTCAGTGGCCATGGGTGTAATTACCCATATTTTTTTATCAACTGTGGATCTATAGTTTCACATTGTGACAAAGTGATTTTAACTTCTTCAATAGTAATATCTTCCCTACAATACAATAAAGTCTTCCTAAAAAGACTCATATGAATGTAGCAACAAGCATCACAAGGTAATAGAGAAATTTTCATTTCTACATTAATATTATTTAGATCCATAACAATTATAGAAAATTTATTAAAGATGAGTTTTAATGGATTTACCTAATGCAAAAGAAGGTCATTCAGTCTAATTTTCAACAAAAGTTAATCCTCACTGATTTTTGTCATGGAACCAATTGAACTAAAAGCTCGAACTGATAGTTCATATATCTTATATTAATCTCTGACATATCCTCACACGAAAAATGGCCCTTGGACTTGCAGCGTGCACAACACAGGCTCATCCCGCCATATGTTTTTAATTCCATAAATCTGAGGTTGTCAGGACTCGAAACCCTCGACCGTTTGGTCCTAAAAGTTCTGATACCATGTCGGAGATTAATATAAGATATACGATTGAGCTTTAACTATCAGGTTGAGCTGTTCATTAAAATGGTTCCATGACATGGGTATAGCTCTCACCCCTCTCATCTTTCTCTCTCCAACACCTCTTTCTCACTCTCAATTAAAACCAGCCACCCCTCTCCTCTTTCTTTCTCTATCGAGTATAACCAGTGCCCTAATTTTTGAACGATATAGTTCGAACTCTCTCACACGGGTTGAATTTTGGAAGGCATATGGACCAAAGTGTACTTCATTTGGGTGAGTTAACTTTTAATTTTGAATTTGTTTGCTTTGATTTTGAATAGGTTTTCTTAACTGTACCATTTTTGAAGTTTTGTACATAGTGAACTTGATTTATATGGATATTGAGTTTTTCAGCTCGATTTCGTTGTTCCTCTAGTTGTTTTTCAGCTTGATTTCATTGTTCTGACTGTGACAGTTGTGAGAATTAGACCTAGATTTCAGTTCGATTTTAGTGTATTTCAATCCTTTCCCATCTCATGACTTGGTCTCACTTTGGGCCCTCTTCTGCGGTTAATTCGTTTTTTTTTTGCATGAGTTTTTCTTAATTTGAAATGGCATCTGGATTTTATTTTTCCTTTCTCAGTTCATTGCTTACCTTGTTTTGCTTGGCAGGACTGTTTGTTGGACAGAAAAAGCTGCGTCCACAAGCTTGGGATTGTTCTTCAGTTTAGGTGAGTTAATTTCTTAAATTTTGAATGGGTTTGATTTAATCTTTAATGGGTTTAGGGGTTTGGCAGCTCAATTTTATATTTCCCCTAGCAATTTGAAATCCTCCATCAAGTGCAGATTATTGTCTGAATTTGAAATCTCCGTAAATTGTGATTATAGTTTTGAGTTTTTATATTGTAATAATTATCGTTTTAAGTGAAATTTTATTTCTAATTTAAGACCTATCATGCTTTGGAGAATTTCTGTAGTCTCAATCTTGTTGGGTTTGAATTTTCATCTAGGTAGAAGGATAATATAAACCTAAGGAATAATATGGAATGGAAGTAATCCTAATCCTAATAGGACGTATTTAACAATCCTAATAAGAGAAGGAATAAGAATCTAACAAATCAGTATATGTATTTAAATAGTCTTTTGAACTAAGTTAATCCTCATATACTCATTTGACTGCTTCAATTTTCCCCTCCATAGTTGCAGCCTGCTCTGCTCTCCTCTATTCGGGTAATGACTGATAAAATTGTTCTTCGCTATCAACATGAAGAGTTTTTTTTTTTTTTGCACCTTATTCATATATATATATATATATATATATATTTTTTTTTTTAAATTTGCGCAATGCCCTTACATTAAAGAAGAAAGAAAAATCACCACCAGACCAGGATGTGATTCGAACCCATGACCTCCCAAGGCATAGATAAGCTCTCAACCACTAGGCTAAGAGTTTCACCACCATATATATATATATATATGTTAGATTCATTTTGATAGGAGGGTGTTTTCAATTCCCTTGAAAATGAATGTGTTTTTCCTTTCCTGGCAGGACAAACTCTTTGATAAATGAGAGAGAAATGAGAAAAGGTTGGTATTGTAGTTTTCTGATTAAGATTCTATTTTATTTTATCTTTTATAAAATCAATTTACAATACTCAAATGTAGGATCAAATGTAGGAAAAAGGTAAAAGAGTAGTTAAACATAACATACTCACACAAAACACACATACTCAAAAAGAATGTTTGAATCAGATCAATTCCATTAATTCATAGATTCAAGAACTCCTAATTCACTTCCTCTCCATCTCTCTTTTCCTAATTCTAATAAGCATGCGTCTTTTTATTTAGTTTTGTAAGGGTGAGTACATTATTCATGTAGTAATATTATTTATGTATTTTTTACTTCAGTAGCTTACAAATTATTGTCTTCTTGCAGTTCAATTTTGGGCTCCAATTGAAAAGATTTCATACCCTCAGCAAATAGGTATGCAGTTTTTGAAGGTGGAGAAAAATGAAAAACAAAGTACATAGTATATTGAATTTCATGTTTTTAGTAATAAAATATGGAGAATAATAGGGTGGAAATAATAGTATATTGAATTTCATGTTTTTAGTAATGAAAAACAAAGTACATAGTATGTTGAATTGCATGTCTATTATTGAATATATGCAAATGCTGATGATTTGTGAGAAATCTGGATGGAAAGAATAAAACCTGGTTATGTGAGTGATGCAGGATGGGAAGCATGGATTACTGCATGGAATTCTATGGAATTCAGAAGGAAGTGTATGCGGAACAAACTAAATTGATGTGGGGGCGATGAAACACAGCCTGCTGCAGTTACGCATACCGAGGATCGATCTCACATTCTGAAACATTGGAGCACTTGGTAAGCTCGTACGAAGATATTTTTTCATCTCCATATGCACCGACTAAGAACCAACTCCAACTACTTATATTTGAAATACATACTTGAGTTTGATGCTATGGAAGAACCACCCTCAATTCTAGATGTGGAAGTTTTCGACAGACATACTTGAGTTTGATGCTATACATACCATTGTTTGCTTAATCTAAATTATAATATAATGGGAACGTGCTTATTACGTAGTTCAGCTCATTTATTCTAACGACTGATTATATTCTCCTTAACATTTGTGCTAGTGAATGATGGGCATCCATCATTGGAATGTAGCCCAAGAAGCGTGCTATAAGTTCAGTCAGCAATCAAAGACCATATTTCTCTATAATATGCAGGTGATGAGCAGCTTCTCTCTATATGTCACTTCACAACATTGGTCAACTAGATTAACCTTATAATTCTAGCAGATTTTTCATTGCCATAAGAGGGGAAATTCCAAGGATAACATTCATAGTAAGATCATTTTCTTTCTTTCTTTTTTTCTGTTAGATATCTCACATGGCTTGATTAGGGAGCTATACGACTCTTTATGGCACGGTGAATGTAAGAAAAATTGATAGATTGGGTAGGAAGGAGAAAGAGCATTGGGTTGAGTGTATGAAAATGAAGAAACAAGATGTTATTACTATTAGTATTAACAAGCAGCAGGAAACATCAGCTGCTGCTACTCATGTATAGGAAATAAGGTTTTACCGGTAACTGATTCAACAACATTAATGTCTTCGTCAACTACTACTACTACTTTTGTGGATAAACATAAAGGGGATCATAAGATGAAAGCCATGTCTAGAATGAAAGATTTGATGAGATGGGCTGCTGCTGCAAAATCTCACAACAAAGTTAAAGCCATGCTTCTAGGAAGAAAGGTATTTCTTTACTATTATTGTTATAATGTTATAATTTCAAGAGATCAATGTGTAGGCTTATTAGTGCTTTAAATGTTCAATGTGAATAAATAGAATATTTGAAGTTTTATGCATATATTGCACAAACTCTTTTTCATTAGCGTCTCGTTCTTGTCCGTTTTATTACAGTCAGAGTTCAGTCATCAATCAAAGGGTGCAAGGAGAGGGAAGAAAGCATGACAGTGAAGAGCTATAGAGGCGGATGCGGATTCGGATTCAGTCCAAGCTAAGATGGGTATATATTATCACGCGCAGATTGAGGTGCCCATACCCAATACATGTAGTTGTTTTAATTCATGGATTGAGGTATACATTATCATGTTGGGATTATTAACTCCCAACTTATTTTTCTTATAATATGTACTTATTTGCTGAAAACTTTTGCGACATGGATTTTTTAGCTTTTCTCAATTTATGGCAGGAATTGGGTGTTAAAGGGAGTGATTGGCAGATCATATCTATTTATAAGTCCTTTGCAATTAGGTGTAAGTCTACAGCATATTAGGTTCAGTCAATTTATGGCAGGAATTATGTGCTGAAGGCAAAAAAAAAAAAAAAATATGAGTTGTAATTATAAGACTCAAATTTGTACATATATCATATACGAGTTCCCTTCAATCCAAATAAATTGATTAATTAAAAAAAAATTATTTTTTTTCAATGTTAATCACCGACGGAAAATGGTCGGAAATATTCACCGTCCAAATTGGAGTCGGTAATAGTTGGTTGGTGTTTGAACTTTACCAGCGGAATTTTCCGACCCAATTTTGGTCGGCATATATCTCCGACGGAAAGAGATTTGTGGTCGGTATGCGGTACCAGCGAGCCTTTTACCAGCGGAATACAATCCGCTGCTAATCCTTCGGCAACGTTGATTTCCGACCGAATTTGGAGGATCACCGACAGAATATTCCGTTGGTAAAACACATTTTTCTTGTAGTGACATGGCGGGATGGGCTTGTGTTGTGCACGCTGCAAGCCCAAAGGGGCATTTGTGTGTAGGGGTGTGTCAGAGATTAATAACATGAAGAGTGATTGTTTTATCCAATTGCTTCCATTTCTCTCATACGGCATAAAGGTTAATTCGGTCGGTTAACTATTTTATCAGGTTTTTGAAAACACTAACCATACACAAGTCTATTAAATTTGGTTAACCACTAATTGGTTAACCAATTATTTTGATCGGTTAACCTTTTATTTCAGTTTCTAACCATTACTAAATAAAATAATAATAATAATAATAATAATAATAAAACTTTTAATTTTTATTGTGAGTGGAACGGCGGGTTAATGGCGAGTTGAAGAGATTAACAAGAGAGATATGTGTGCATTGTGTACGTGTGGACTATGAATTGGACACTGGATTTTTCCCTTACCACAACTCTTTAAGGCATTAAATTACTATGTTTTTTGGACTAGAATTCTTAGCATCCGTGCTTTACCAACTAAGCTCTATCCATTTATATTAATTTTACTAATTATCTACTTTATAACAAATTTGATAGTACACGATATTTGGGATGAAATATTCCATCATTGAGTCTTAATCACCGAAAATAATTAGTGTTTCTTATTAAATTTTGCTATTGATCCCTATATTTATTTTAAGTGGGATAATGTATAATTATATGTATAAATATAAATATAAATAAATATATTTTTATATATTTAATTGAATTCGATCGGTTTCGGTTAACCGCGGTTTTAGAATATGAAAACTGTAACCATAACCATTAGCCACTATTTTTAAAATTAAAAACCATACACTAGTCCATCGGTTTCAGTTAACCTTATTTTCGATTTGGTTTCGGTTTGGTTTTTCGATTTTTCGATTTTACGGATTTTTATGTGCACCCCTAGTTTCTAATCCCTTCAAGTGCGTCCTCCCATCCGTTTTCGTTGAGTATATCACACATCTTCAATTTTACGTAGACTCAAATTCGCTGATCTATCAAACTTTTCAATATTGAATTTGGTAGGTAAAATCATGTCTAATAAATAATTGATACACCAACAAGCTCGACGCTCTGATATGACTTATTATTATTATTATTATTATTATTATTATTATTGTGTTAGGACATGAAGACCGCCTCATACGAATTAGTCAAACAGTTGAAAATCAAACAAAATAAACAAAACAAAAAAAAAACAACTTACAAGACAATTTTATAAAACCTCACAAATTCAGAATGTTTTCTAAAATTTCTGTCTAAGTATTTCCGAAACTCTTTATTTTTCTTTGCTCTCAAATGGTTTTTTTTTTTTTTATAAACCGGAAACTTGTATTACGAAGAAAGAAACATAACATCATTCTGAATACAAGAAGAAACAGAAGAAGGATAATCTTCTATAATAATTTTCATATGAGAGAGAGTCCGTGCCCAAAGAGCTAAATTATGAGCGACAACATTCGCTTGACCCTTCTCATATACAAGCCATGAAATTATACTGTATTTATATGATATATTTGATATATAAATTTATGAAAGTAGTTTAGGGTTGGTTGATCAAGTTAATCCCCATGAATCTAATCTGTTGTTCCATTAATAACCATAAAATTTAATTTATAAATTGAATTAATGCACAATTAATTGTTAATTTAATATATATACATTGATTTTTTTAGTGAAAATAGGCGAGTGGCAGGGTGGAATTCAGGACATCCCAACTAGGTCGGCACCCCTGTAGAACCCGCCTTGAAACCAAAGCCGATATTATTAAAAGAAAAGAAAAAGGAATAAAGCGTACAAGGTTATGAGAAACGGTAAATATGCCGTCCCGCAAGGTTGCAAAAGAAATCAGAAGAGCAAAAATTGGGGAGCTCATCCCACTAAACAGGAGCATTGACAGTTCTACCAAAGTTTGTTAAGGAATGAGCGACTTGATTGCATTCTCTATAGATGTGCGAAGCTACCAGATTAATTGAACTGAGTTGTTGTAGGCAAAATAACCATCCTGTTTAATTGACCAAAGGACGTCCTTAGAGCGAATCCGGAGTATCCCAACCACGTAGGCTTAATCACTTTCAACCCAAAGGTGGGTTCATCCATGAGATAACGCTGTTCTGATCGCAAAAACAGCACATGCAAGTTCAGCCAGGAAAGGGAAGGCGAGCTCCATGGAGAATGCAAATGCACCTAGAAACTGCCCTTGGTTATGAAACTCGTATTTTAAAAAGTTCAAGCTTCTCTATAAAAGGAAGTACATATAAACAAATACAATATCAACAAAGCCTTAGTCCCGAAATGATCCGGGTCAGCTAACATGAACCATCATATAAAACCGTGGAATCAAGTCGTGTCAACGACACAAATTCTCTTCCTTCACTCTGTTCCACTACCATATTTTCCTCAATATCCAATAAACTTATATCACTCTCGATCACTCTCTTCCAAGTTTGCTTAGATCATCCCCTACCCCTCACCATTACATCCTTTGCCACTCTTCAGTCCTCCTAACCCGCGCATCAAGCGGTCTTGGTCTTACATGGTCAAACCACCTTAGTTAGTTTTCCCTCATTTTGTTCTCAATAGATGTAACTTCTACTTTTGTCCTAATTATTTCATTACTCACTCAATCTTTTCCAATAAACCAATAAACAAGCAACGAATATAAATTTCCAATAAAATGTATTACATGTGCTTGAATTTATTTTATTTTGGAGAATTAATAATATTTATTCCTACACACATTGGATTTTCTTCCAGTCAAGATCATGCAAACAAGATCCTTAAAGATACGATTAATATTAAAACTCTTGCGGGTTCCACACCCTGATATGATTGAACAAATCATTACATAAAAGCGATTCTCTATTTATCACACATTCTATAACCAAAATAATGATAATAAAATATATTTATCCCACATTTTTTATGTGAGAAATGATGATAAAATTGGGAGTTCCTTCTGCTATAAATCAAGGTTTCAAATTTAGAGGTATGCATCAATTGATAGATAGATAATACAATAGCAAATTAAGCTATATTCCTTGAAATCAATGGAGATGGTTAGTGTAGAAAACATAGATGAGCTAATCAAAGCTCAAACCCAAATATGGAGTACTTCACTTTGTTTTATTAAGTCAATGTGCCTAAAATGTGCAGTTGAGTTAGGAATACCAGATATCATCAATAGCCATGGTCAGCCAATTTCTCTATCTGATCTTGTTGCTTCTCTTCCAATTCAATCCACAAAAACTGACCATGTTTTTCGCCTTATGCGAATTCTGGTCCATTCGGGTTTCTTCTCTATAGAGACATCCGCCGAAAAAAACAACCAAGAGCAATATAGGCTTACTCCAGCTTCTCGTCTTCTCCTCGAGAGCACCTCTTTAGGATACGGAGAGTTCGTATCTCTTGTCCTTGACCCAGTTATAATGCAGCCATTTGAGCATATGAGTACTTGGTTGAAGAGTGATGATCTGAACCCATTTATTACTGTTAACGGGAAGACGCTTTGGGAAAAGGCGAGCCACGAACCGAGGCTCAATAACTTGTTTAATGACTGTATGGCTGCTGATAGTGGTTTGGTTGCTAAGATGGTGATGATCAAGTGTAAGGAGGTATTTGAAGGGATTGATTCGTTGGTTGATGTTGCTGGTGGAACTGGGAATATGGCTAGAGCCATTGCTGAAAATTTTCCTGACATGAGTTGCACTGTTTTGGATCTTGCACAAGTTGTTAATGCTGACTTGGAAACCAGAAATAACTTGGATTTTGTTATTGGAGATATGTTTCAAGCTGTTCCTCCTGCTGATGCAATTTTACTCAAGGTACTGTTTCATTTTTATTACTATTATTCTCTCTTGTTTTAGTTACAATGCTATAATACATCACACCAATCAATCGATATCATTTGTGCATATTTAAAATTAAAAACAAATAATCTCACATGAATTAGTACGCATCTCTCTTTTGAACGATCCTATTTATTACTACAGAAGTATGATAGAAGTTCTCATTGTTTTGTTTGGTTGGCAAATGTTTTCTATTTTCCAAATTCCGAGCTAGAGATGCAATGGTGCCAACACATCCCAGTTGCCGGGAACTACCCTTTATAGGGTGGTCAAGGGGTAGTTTCCCCATACCACCTCTCTATCTTCATCTGCGGAGTGTTGATTGCACGTTTCAACTAGAGATGAAGAGTTGTGTATCTTAATTCTTCTTTTTCAATCCTGAGTCAAAAGGGCTTCATTTTTACTTTTTACTTAACACACTGTGTAGTTCTCCTATTTTGAAAAACGGTCTTTATCTTTTGTCATTGTTAACCCTTTGGTCATTCTATCTATTTTTTAGACTTTTAATCATTATATTTGACATAAACAGATAGACGGAAAATAACAGAGTAACATGGTCATTTTGTATTCTACTATAGTTGTCTTGAAAGCTAAGATAAGTTGGGTCAAAAATCTAAAAAAATAGACAAAAAAGATCAAAGGACTAATATTGACAAAAGTTAGGAATCTTATAATGTGTTTTTCAAAATATGACTAAATAATGTATTACGTAAAAATGTAGAGATTAATAAATTACTTACTTTTTTTTTGATGAAAAATATATTGTATTAAACATCAGAATGAGTACAAAGTACATAAAACAAAGGCACAGTCTTAACCCAAAGAAAAAATCATCCACCACAACTAAAAAAAAAACTTCACACCTTATACAAAGAAACTGACCCAAGCTACAGCAGCATAGCAAAAACCCAGCAACACCTACATAAAAATCAGTCAGTCCCCACATTAATGTCACACCTCCCAATTACATATAGAAGATCTATAATAACAATTCCTACTTAGTACCTGAGTCTTGACAAAAGAATAAACACTGTTTAGCACTTTATGAGGATCAAAGGCCTTTTGACAAAAAACCACTTCATTTCTTTCTCTTCATAGCCAATACACTGCTGCATTCAAAACTAACCTTCGAATTACAGCAGTAATAGATTTCCCACAAGCCCTTCTACCATACCAGCTGATAATTCTTCTCCAATTATACATGTGCGTTGAGTTATACGACATCTGACATTTATACAAAAGCTTTTTCCAAATATCCCTGCTCACTTGACATTCAAAAAATAAGTGAGCAGTGGTTTCATCTTGCCTTCCACAAAGGTTACATTTAGGATCAGTAGACAAATTTCACTTATTTAAATTAGCTTTAACAGCCAATCTACCTCGAAGCGCAAGCCATAGAAAGAAACTATGCTTAGGAATGTGCCTATAATCCCAAGGAATAATCCACCAGGTCACTTTATTCTTTTTAGGAACCAAAGCAAGATAAACACTTTTCACAGATTAAGTTTTATTGCTAAGTAAAATTGTAATGACTAATGAATGTTTAAAATGCAGTGGATATTGCACGATTGGAGTGACCAAGAATGTGTGAAGATACTTAAAAATTGCAAAGATGCCATAGCTAAGAGAAAGGGAAAGCAAGGGAAGATTATAATCATTGAAGTAGTAATGAGAAACAAAACTTGGGATGACAATGATTGGAGTGAAGCACAAATGTTGTTCGACATGGAAATGATGGGATGTATGGTTGGGAAAGAGAGAACTGAGAAAGAATGGGCAAAGCTCTTCTTTGATTCTGGTTTCATTCAATATAAGATACATCCTATTTTAGGCCCCAGAGCTCTCATTGAGCTTTTTCCTTGAAAAGGGTTGCATTGCATCTATAATTAATAATGCTGAAAATTCAGATTCCTATAATTAATTTGTAATGGAACTCTTATATAAATTTTATTTTAATAACGGGTGGGGTGGAGAGAGAGTTATGGATTTCCTTATCAAATATATAATCTTCGTCGGTAATTCCACTCATTTACAATCTCTAATAGATCTTACATTAGTTTCGAAGTGCGACAAAATTATTGGTTGTTGATTCTTAGTCCGAACCTTCATTAGATGTTTCAACTTTCCATTAAGGACTAATATTTGATCAAAATATATTGGTATGTGTTGTTGAATGTATATTGGTATATATTATTTATTCTCATTTTGATATGGATCGATTTCGGGACGTGTTAACTAATAAAGATGTTCTTCTCTAGCTAAGCTAGAAGGATTGAATCCCGGGTTTACGGTCTAAATTCGTAGGAAAATTATAGATTTCCCCATTGTTGAATGTTAGAAACCTTAATAAAATTTCAATGAAAAAGATAGAAATTATATTTGATAAAATTTTACTATCCTTACAATAAAATGAGCTTATATAGCTCAACAAAAAGAAATGGTATAAAGACCAAAAAGTCTAACTAAGGTTACAAGTCTTAAAAAGGGATAAGGGGTAGGATGGGAAGGGAATGCCAAAATGGCATTTAGGAAAATAAAAGAAGAGTACAAGCAATAAGGTTAAAATAATTGGGATGCAAGTAATTGTGGCAGCCTTGGTCAGCTTGTCCCCGAAACTTGGGTGTCTTTTCTTCTTGGTCTGAAAAAGTGGTTCTTCGTCCCTAAAGATCAGCATTCCGTCACTCAAAGTGGAGTATCCATCATAGAAAAGATTCGCCAAAGATAGAGCCACTTTGCAGAGCTCGGAACTCAACAGTTTTTGGCCAGGAGCAGCCCCACACACCGTGTGGGTCAGTTTCTGACTATATTAGTGTAATTTCTTCATGCAATCTCTCCCAAATCAGATCATACTCCACACGGAGTGTCGAAGGCTTGGCACGCCGTGTGGTGCTGTTTTGCTCCTTTTCTCGTTTATTGTCTATGCTTTGTTCCTCCTCCGACTTCCCTTGCCCACACTCGACCCTTGAAACAGATGCTCCGCATCATTCACTCTCTCTTGAGAAGAACTTGACCCCAAGATGCTCGCTACGTATGGATAGAACGTTTTAGCTTTAAGTGGACCCTAAACTCTCAAGACGAACTAAGGTGTTGTTTGAATTGAATTCAAAAAGTCCATTCCACCTATTATCGGATTCTCCTTGTCCTCATGAACCTTTCACGACATCTTAACTAGTGTCTTACCTAGTTCTCATCCTCTGTGGTACTCATCTCCCAATCTCTACCGGCATCGAATGGTATATCTTGGCCAAGCTTGTCAAACCACTTCCCAACACTTGCTTGGATGGTCTTCCAAATCTCCACATTTTGTCGAACGGACCAGCCTCAGATCCTCTTGATCTCCCCATCACTAACTTGAAGAGTCGTCACACCCTTCTTCCACAAAGCAATAATATTCATGATCAAAATGTGACGCTGAAGGATGACCTTTATCCCAAAGTAGATTGTTGACATTGTACTCGTCGTTGTAGCCTATCAAAACATAGCCAGCTATGTAATATATTGAATAGTAATGTTCTAATGGACCATTTTGCTGCTTTATTTATAGTAATGCAGAGTGACTCTTATTGTAACCTCTAAAAAAGTCTGGTATTGCAGCGTTTTTTATATAGTAGTACTTTTGGTTTATTTCTATGAAAATCATCAACATTGCTTCAAAGGTCCTATTGGGCGTGTCAAAATTGTTGCCTAGAAACTATTTTGGTGCTAGATAAAGTGGGATTAATGGTGTTGGGCACACATGGTGTGAAAGATTAGAAAATGAATTGGTGCATGTTTGCTTTAGAGTCCCATTGGGCGTGCCAAAAATTGTTAGCCATAATTTTCAAATTTTGATAATTTCAACCTTAGCTCTTGTGAGTGATTGTACGGGCATGCCAGAAAAGTTAATTCCCAATTATTTTGGGTTCTAAAATATGCATTAGACTTGACTTCTAACAATTAAACGATTGGACGAATGGTGCAAGGATTGATAAAAATCCTTCTTGGGTTCCTACCTCCACTATATAAAGTTTAACTCGCTAAAACAAGTGTAACTAAAATGAAATCAACACAAATGATTTGAGATTTTTCTCTTTTTATTGCGTTTGAAAATATGTTTAGGAGGAAGACGAGGACAAAGTTATGTTTAGGAGGAAGACGAGGACAAAGTTGGAAGTTATCTGTTAAAATATGTTAGTTTTACAATTTTTTTTGAAATGAGCTAGAAATGTAAACTAACCCTCTAAAAGGGGCTAGTTTAGTAATTCTCCTGAAAAGGGAGAAAAAGAATTACTAACTAACTCATAACATAATATTAATGTAATTCGGTTAATTATACCTACGTCCACAAAAAAGATATGTAGAGAATTCATAAAACTCTCAAACCGAAGTTTTTTTAAAAAAAGGAAAAATTCTATACCTAATGTTTTCCCAAAAACTCTTTACATGTCATGGAACCGATTGAACTAAAAACTCGAACTGATAGTTAAGGTACAATCATATATTTTATGTTAATATCTCTGACACACCCCACACGCAAATGCCTATTGGGCTTGCAGCGTGCACAACACACACTTATCCCGCCATGTGTTTTTAATACCACCAATTAATGAGGTTGCCAGGAGTGGAACCCTTGACCGTTTGGTCTTAGAGGCTCTGATATCATGTCATGGAACCATTGAACTAAAAGCTCGAACTGATAGTTAAGGCTCAATCATATATTTTATATTAATCTCTGACATGTACCTTATTTTCCTCTCTCGTTGTTAAAATTTGCTATACCCAGGGGCGGAATCGGGGGGGGGGGGGGGGGGGGGGCGCCCGAGAATAAAGAATTTTTTTTTTTAGTAATGGTATCTCTTAATATTTTGGAGAGAATTATATTGACTCTATGTAGTATTATGTCAATGTTTAAAGGTAGATGAGATGGTTAAGGATGCTTGCTTTTATTTGAGAGGTCCTGTGTTTGATTCCTTGGCTAAAAAAATTTTGCTCAGCCCTAACGGCCTGGACTTTGCAAAATTTACCGTCAACCGCACAGTTAATTTCGAATTTTTTTTTAACGTTGAATTTTTTTTTATTGATATGTTTGAGCCCCGCGTCATTCGGAGTCCTGGTTCTGCCACTGGCTATACCTAACATTCTCTTGTCTTTGGTTGAGAAAGTTTGCTCTACATTGAGGCTATACATCCTTTCAAAATGAGATTCTGGACTATAAACATTAATTAGGTTGTGGCCGAATTTTCAACTAACAATTTTGGGACTGTGAGCAGTTTGATCATTACTTAAGATCCAATACAATAATACAATGATCCATCCTTTAATTTTAACTGTTTACTTTAAGAACATTGACATATATTTAAGACCCATAAAACCACCAAGCACATCATCCACATGGTTAATTAAGCTATCCCATCAACTTAATCATCTAATCATGATTCCATCATGGAGATGAGATCTCTGATTAAAATATTTAATGGGAGAGATTTGCCTCCCGTATCTACCCTGCTCGAATCTGGATTAGTCTGGATTATCATCAGTTTAGGATATCAAATAATTAGAAAAAAAAAATACAAATAAAAAACATTATGGATAAACTTCAATAATAGATCTTAAACCTAGAATGGGGATGATCTTATAGCCACTATAGCCAGCAGTAGAAAAGAGTTTTGCCCATTCTTTTTCATGCCTTTCCTTACCACAAAAAAACACCATCATTAGCATATCAAAGAAGAGTTGAGTTTCAATGGCTTCATTGTCTCCTTTCTCAATCTCCTTCACCATATCTATGATAATCACCTTTCCTCCTTTCCTCCCTTTAATTGCTTCTTTGCATTGCTCCAAAATCTTCAAGCATTCTTGGTCGCTCCAATCATGCAAAATCCACTGCTTTTGGCGGATAAAAAATGAAAGAAAAATAAATGCAATTTTCTTATCACAGTAATAAGTAAATTTACTGTGTCGCTGACACGACTTGATTTCACGGTTTTATATGATGGTTCATGTTAGCCGACCCCGAATCATTTCGGGATTAAGGCTTTGTTGTTGTAGTAGTAGTAATAAGTAAATTTACCTTTAACATAACTGCATCTGCAGGAGGAACTGCTTCAAACATGTTGCCTGCTACAAATTTCAGATTAGGAGTGTCATGGAGGCCGTCCACCACTTGTGGAAGATCAAGGACAGTGCATTGAATGTGAGGAAATGCTTGGGCTATGGCTTTGGATGTAGTTCCAGTTCCACCTCCAACATCAACTACTGAATTCAACCCATCAAACACCTCTTTCCCTTCATCTACCAGAATATTAGTAAGCAGCCCAGAATCATTGGCCATAGCTTTGTTAAATAAATTGTTGATTTTAGGATCATGGCCAACATAATCCCAAAAAGCCATCCCCTGAGAAGTATGAAATGTGGTTGGATCATGATTAAGGAACCAACTGCTAGTAAAATGCCATGGTTTTGCTAAAATAGGATCAAGATTGAGTAGTAATAGCGGTGCTAAACTAAAAGGGTGGTCCTTTAGGAGTAGCTGAGACGAATTGGTAAGAACATACCCTTCTTCTTCTTTTTCTTCTTCTTTATCATCATCATTTAATTTTGAGAGAGCAAAGAAACCAGAATGAATCAAAAGGCGCATCAGGCGAGGAAGGCAATGAGCTTTGGTTGGGTGGATATATAGAGCAGAATTGAGCTCAGAAATAGTGATGGGTTTTCCATGGTTATTGATGATATCTGGAATCCCCAATTCAACTGCACATTTTAGACACATGGAGTTCATGAAGTTGAAGATGTGGTTCCATATGTGAGCTTGAGCTTTAAGAAGCTCACAACTATTATTCTTTGAATTATTCATGGCGATGATGGTGTTATTCTTTGAAGTTTGAAGCACACTATTTATTGAAATCCGGTTCTACGTAGGATATTTTACATGTAATTATGTTTGTGGTCATGGATATAACGTCAAAAAAATTCTGACGAGCAATTTTATTTTTAAGGTATGATTTAGACTTAACATTATTACAAGTTAGGCAGATATCAATAATATACGTCTCTTCTCACCAATGAGTGTGCTATTATTGTTAATTGGTCCGATGTTTAAGATATCAATAATAGAAGTCTCTTTATTGTTCATTAGTATCTGATGTTTAATTTATTTTTAAAGTTGAAGTTGATTCAAGTTTTTCATTGCGATTTTATTTTATTTATTTTTTATTATTTTCGTAACATCGGTATCGTTTTTATAGTCGAATTCTTTAGAATTTTTCGTTTTTTTTTCTCATAGTCATTTCATACTTAAAAGTTAATAGGCACAATTTTATTCTATAGCTCGAGAATGCTATAATTTTTCAACATACCCGTATTTTCTAGAAAAGAGCCAACTAATATGAAAATAAATTAAAAAAATAAACTACCATGTGTTCTGCATGAGTTCAATTATTTTTTTTTTAAATCCAAATATTCCGTCCAACTTAAATATGTTTATTTCAAAATCTATTTTTAAATCACAAAAAATAATATGAAATAAACTCAAAAAGAAACAAAACAAAAAAATCTTTCAGTATGAACCATATGATGAGAAACATATATAGAAATCTAATAATATATGTGTTTTTGTAATAATTCCTTAAATTGGTCATGTTTAACGCAAGTCCTCCAATTATACAATTTATAACGGCAACGAATAAAATGATTATGGAATAAGGTATAAACTTGGTCGCATAATTATAAGGGAGAATGAATTTATGTTTCGCATATCAAACCGTAGAATTTGAAATATAAAATTTCACACAAGAAGTAATTTTAAGCTCATTGAGAGAAAGTTATAAGATAATTATATTTATGATATCTGAACTTTATCGTATTTCGTACTTTTAAGATAATGTTAAATTTTTTTATTTCGTAGATTAGAGGTAAATTTTCACTTTCTAAAAAAATGTTATGGACAATTTTGAACCTCAACCATGTAATATGTAATTTTAATAAAAATAATATAAGAATAAAGGAATATTTTAATAAGATATTGTATAAAAAATATAATTCTCTATTAAATTAAATATTTAAAAGAATTGAAAATGAAATTTAAATAATATAAGAATAAAGGAATATTTTAATAAGATATTGTATAAAAAAATATAATTCTCTATTAAATTAAATATTTAAAAGAATTGAAAATGAAATTTTACTAAAATAAAAAATTTTAAAAAATATTTGATATGCTAAACTATTTTTTTTATCAAAATAGAATGGAGAGAATAAAAGAATAACAATATAATTTTAATATTTTAGGTTCATATATATATATATATATATATATAATAAAATAAAATTAAAGTATCAAAGTGTAAAATATTTCAAAGTTCAGGTTCTAAAATGTAATTTACTCTATTATCTTTTTTCAATTAATTTAAAATTGCACTATGTAAAACTTTTTAGGTTTGAAATCAATTTTTATTCAAGAACCACAGAGTTAAATTTATACCTTATACTGTACCAATTAGTTTTACTGATAATGTTAGACCTTATCTAAAAAATAATAAATAATGTTGCATTTCTTGGCTGGGTGAATTTCTTCAATAATTTTGAAATAAATACTATGATATCTAGTGCTGAAGGATATGTTTCCTGCTCCAATAATACATATTGTAGATTATGTCCATTAGCCTAATATGATTGATATATCGAAAAGCTCATAAATTATGTCCATTAGCTTAATATGATTGATCTTCTATTTAGACTAACCAAAAAAAAATTGATCTTCTATATAGATGGTGAAAGCGATTCTTCTATTCTATTATTGCTAAAATTCGCTATTCTAATTTCTTTTTTATTTTAAGTTTTAATACCTTTTCAGCCCCTCAAATTGTCCACATACTGTAACTGACTCTCTGAATTTTGACTTGTGACAACTAACCTTCTTAACTTGCTTATTTGGAACAAATAACTCCTCAAATAAGTTAATATTTGTGATTTCAGGAATTATTTTTGCCCTTTAATTAATTTATCAGTAGATTAGTTAGATTTATCAACCAATATTTTGACAATCTTTTATTTCTGATGTAATATTATCTTGAATGTTTTTTGGGTTTAGGGGTTATTTGTTCCAAAATAAGCAACATGAGGAGTAATTTGTTCCAATTGAGTAATTTGAGGGGTTATTTGTTCCAAATAAAAAAGTTGAGGAGTTATTTATTTCAAATAAGTAAGTTGAGGGGGTTAGTTGTCACAAGTCTACGTTTGGGGAGTCAATTACAGTATTGGGACAACTTGAGGGGACTGAAAAGGTATTAAGCCTTATTTTAATAAAGTAATTCGGACCAATTTAAAAAAGAAAAAAATCATAAGAATAATAATGTAGAACCTTTAAAAAAAATAACAATATAGAGCCATTAGGAGCTGGAACCGATACATATAAAATCGAACTGAGGTTTTAATCTTAAACCAATAAAGAATATAATCTTCTCTAGCTAAACTAGAAGGATGAGTAATCCCAAAATGGATAAAAATCCAAACTCTCAAAGGAGACTATTAGTTTAATTCACCAAAAGTTGGGTTGATTACACAGATAAGAAGTATATATACCCCTTTCTAAGAGAAACAAAATACCCAAAAAGCCTTGCTAGGGCTATAAATAATACGGATAGTATGAGGATGAAAGATAAGGGTAGTGGTGTAAATATAAAGAGTGGTATAATGGTAATAAGTAGGGTGAAAAAACAGTAAATAGTGGATAGCAGTGCTTGTCTCCTTTTGGTTTGAACTTGGCGGACAATGCAATATAAAGAGACTCACACGCTGTGCCATATGACTCGCACGGCGTGTGAGTCCTTTGCTGGTATTCAAGTCCTTCGTTCTTCATTTGGCACGACGAGCTACATGACACGTCGAGTGGCACGGCATGCCAGGCAACTCCTGGCCTTTAATCGTCTTGGCTCTTAGTGTGGCACGTCGTGTGCTGTGTGGCTCGGCGTGCCACATGATTTCTGCCCTTTCTCCTGTCAAACCGTCTTGGTGCCCATGGTGGTGGAAATACCCTCTTAATCCTTCCCTTCTTCAAAAGGGTTGGATCCCAACTCACCCTTGATGATCTTGATAATAGAGATGTCCTCATTAGGAACCAGTGGAAACGACACCAAGCTTGGTATACTAGGCATGGCTTGGCTCGAAATGGATGAGGTCGAGAGAATAAAACACAGATTGGCTAGAGAATGTGTCAGTTCTAGAACGACTCAAGGATGATATTGAGCTCAAAGAACCTAAAATAGGTTAATATCTGTCCTTTTTATTTTTTATTTTTGCCTTTTGTTAATGTATGAGGAGATTGGTTAGATATAAGAGTAAATATTTTGGATATTTTTTCATTTCTGCTGTAACGTTATATTGAATGTTTTCTTGGGTTTAAGAGCTATTTAAGGGGTTATTTGTTTCAAAATAAGTAATTTGAGGAGTTATTTGTTCATTATAAACAAATTAATTGAGTTATTTGTAACGTTTTCAAGTTCAGAAGGTCAATTGTAATTTTTGAATAATTTGAAACGACTTACCATATATAAGACCTATATATTTTTTTTTAAAAAATAGAAATATATAGTTATTCTTTAGTAATATTACTCCTGACTATAAACATTTTACACTTTATCCGTTGTTTCTACTATTTCCGATTAAATTTGTTTCTTGTCCTGTCAATTAATCCAAAATATTTAGTAACTGTGTCACTTTCTCATGGCATTAAATTGAATCCTTGTACTCCACTATGTTTTTACGTTTCAAGGGTACATTGGTCTATGTTTGTTCACGATTGTGGCAAATTATAGAGGAAGAAAGAATAAATGTGTATATCACGTTGCTATGTATAAAACATGCCATGTATAAAACTGTGGAATATTAAGGGTCTGTTTGGTTCAGCGGTTAACTAATAGCTGTTGCGGTTGCTGTTAGCTGTTTGCAGTTGCAGTAAGCTGTTAGCTATTGCTGTTAGCTGTTTGTTATTAGCTGTTTAATTACTAGTGTTTGGTAAAATTATATTGAACTGTTGCTGTTCGGATTTAAAATGTCTAAAATGGACATGTTTTAAATTAATCAACAATGAAATTATAAAAGGAAAAATGTGAAAAAATGTTCATAACGTTTACAACTAGGAATAATTTTACTCTTAACGTCTAAAATAGTGCAATTTTACCCATAATACTGACAGCTAAAAGCAATTTTACCCTTAACATTGGCAAGTTAGGCCGATTTCAGATATTATTAGAAAACATAGATATTTTGTTTCTTATTCTACATCAATTGCTCCTAGCTATAAATGTTAGATGTATTTTTGCACCTTATCCTATTATAAAATAAAAAAAATGTGTTACACAAATTAATAAAAATAATCTATATAAAAAATAAAAAAATTATTGAACGCAACAAAACTTTGTTCTTCCGGTAATTATGTTGTAGAAATATAAATAATGTTAAAGAATAAACATATTTTATGGAAATAAGAAGGATACTTTTATCAATAACATATAACTACAAACAGCTGTTTATGAAAAGCTCCAAATAGGAGCTTTTCGTGAAACGCTCCAGAACGCTGCAGTTTCCAAAGAAAACGCTAAACGCTGCGGTTATATAAACCTAACCAAACGCTATGTTTCCTGCTGTTTGGAGTGAAACGTTAAACGCTCCTCCAAAAAGCTAAAACAAACACATTATTACTTTTAATTCCAAACATATTATAAAAGATAGAAATTTTTTTGATGTGAAATTTTATGTTATAGCTTCCTTTTAATCTCCACCATTCTCACCATTCAATATTACTTCAAATCACACATTTTTTTTTAATAAAAAAAATAATGTTCCATTCAAGAGAGTTCAAATTGCACCGTTTAATAAATATTAGGTTTAAAATTATATTTTATTACATTGACATTAAAGGGGTGTTTATTTCAGCTTTCCGGATGAGCGTTTAGCATTTCCAAACCACAGGAAATATAGCGTTTGGTTAGGTTTATATAACTGCAGCGTTTAGCATTTTCTCTAGAAACTGCAACGTTTTGGATTTTTTTACGAAAAGCTCCTATTTAGAGTTTTTCTAAAACAAGTGTTTGTATTTATTTGTTATTGACAAAATTATCCTTCTTATTTCCAGAAAATATTTTCTTTTTTAACATTATTTATATTTCTACAACATAATTATCGGAAGAACAAAGGTTTTGTTGCGTTCAATAATTTTTTTATTAATTTGTGTAATACATTTTTTATTTTATAATAGGATAAGCCTTAACGTGCAAAAATACCTCTACATTTTTTATTTTATCCGATAAGGTGCAAAAATACCCCTAATATTTATAGCTAGAAGCAATTTTAGCCTTAACGTCTAAAATGGTGCAATTTTGCCCCTAACATTGACAAGTTGTGTCAATTTGAGAAATAATTAATCAAACTGTGTTCTTGATATTGAATATTGTTATCCACACTTCACATGTGTATCATTTTATCATCATTAATAACAGATCATAAGCATATGATTGGATGTGAAATTAAAAAAAAAAAATTGTATAACATTATACACACATATGGGCCAACCGTTCGGTTCTGACCCAACCACTCTTCAATTTATGTCTGAAATCCCTCCATTATTTGTTATATTTGTGTGATTGTCAATTGTGCCTTGAAATGATTTACTTCTTAAATGTGAAACTCTCTCTAAAAATAAGATAACATAATCAAAATTAATAACTAAAATAAAATATTTTAATTAGAGGATTACCTCCAGGTAAGGTATCATTGATTCCTTGGGCAATGTCTTCCCAATTTTTATACAAGCCAAGACTTTTTCTGACTTGTACTACCTACATGACTCCCAAAATCTTTTTCCCGTTCACCAATTAGGGGTCCACACATCTCATTTAATTACTCCCTCATTTAATTACTCCCTTAACTTCTGATGCGCCATGAGCTAGCATTTAAAAGACTCACTAAAAATAAGTGTTCCTCATCATTATCAAGTAATAAATCTTGAAAGTCCAGGTATCATATCTCATTAATTGGGTCAGCTCGGCGAGCTTACAGTCTCAGCTCAACAAGTTGGCCGTCAACGGCCTCTAGTCGCGCATAGTTGTTCTTGATATTGGTCAAACTTCTCCTGATGGTTGAATCCCCTAAAAATCTACCAATTATTTCACAAAATCTCACCAAATAATTATCCAATCATTTAATTAACTTATCAAAATCATTTTATCCATATCAAGTCAAAATTATATATTTTTGGTAAGTTAACCTTATTAATTGGGTACAATTAAAGTTGTAATTTAAATATGACAAACATTTTATTGAAAATAGTAAAATGCTTAGCAAAAATTAATACAGAAATTATTTATATATATAAAAGAGAATGAAGTGAACAGTACAAATTGCATTTTTTCGTACAATTTGTTCCAATTTTACCTATATTCTTCACTTTCCAATTTTATCCTTACTTTTTCCAATTGCCCAATAATGGCATACAAAACGGTGATATTTTTTTTTGAAACAAACATATAGAAAAATGAAAAGTTTTGGATGCCCACTGATCATGTCCTCCCTATTTCTTTTAGGCAAATATATATTTTAATCCATCAAATCATGTTTTTATTAACTAAACTCATAATATTTTAAATAATTATATTAAACAACTGATCAATTACTTTTTAATACAGTAAGTCATTAATTTTTTAAATGGATATACTAAGCCGATGATCAATTATTTTCTTAACACATTAAGTCCCTAATAGATACATCAAATATGTGAATAATTCAGATTCCATTTAACTTATGTAAAATTGTCAGCATAGGACTATTTCACTAAAGTAAAACATTTAAGAAATTATTTGGGATAACAATATATATGTCAATTGATGTGTTACAAGAGTAACATTTTAGTAATTTTGCATGTGCTAAATGGAGTTTGAATCATATATAATTGGATAGTCTAAGAGAGGCTTAACAAGGACTTAGTCAATAAAAATTAAATTAATCGGGGCTTAAATATGCATTTCCTTCTTTTTTTTTCTCTTTGTTCGATTTTCTTTTACTCTTTATTTTTCACTTCCTTCACCCCTCTTCAAGAACCCTATTTTAGCATGTTCTTCTTTTTGCTGTCTTATTCGATTCTAATTTCCACGATATTCATACTTATGCTTGGATGATTTAGTCCGTCCTAAATCACTTAAATTAGAAATTGGGTAAGATATGAGAAAAATAGATATTCCTTATTTTGTTGCAAATATAGAAGAGCTAGTTAATTTTGATTGAACCAATGAATCTTTGTGCGATAAAATTTATTGGGAATAGAAGAGTTTTTTGGATGCATTTTGACATCAAAATAAAAGAAATAAATTGCATTTCTTTGACTTTTATGGAAAATAGTGATAAAAATAATAAATTGAAACAATACTGAAAGATTTTCTGTTTGAGTTGGACTTTTTAAACAAAAAGTTGATATTAAATTCCGTTTTATATGTATATAAAATATTTGATTTTCTGAAAAAATTAATTCTGACATATTTAACATATTTACACTGTATAATAAATTTGTACTATTAAAGAACTCATTACAAATTATTTGATTAATACAAGATCGGTATAAATGATCTAAAAATTATTCTAATAGAAAAAAATAAAAAATATGGAAAAACAAGATTTATTTATTTATTGATTGATTTAGATTAAACAATTCATTTTCGTAATTAATTATATTTTTAAAATTTATTTTGTTAATTAAATAATTTGAGATTTTTGAAAAGTAAAAATTTATTATTTCATAATTTTATTTTAAATTAAATGTGAATGTTATTTTTTCTTGAAGTAAAACGAGGGTATCCTTCTAGTGTAATTAAAAACTAAAAATTGTCAAAACAAAGACTAAAACAATTTAAATTAAACAAAATAATAATAAACCATATAAAATAATTTTGAAAATCGTAATAAAAGATAAAAATAAAACATCCATATCAACTCCCAACTTCAACTTTAATGTCACACCGACCCTAAACGGCATCGGGTATGAAGGGAAAACAAGATAACGATCTTCGAATTCCACTCATCAGTTTTAACTCGTTAAATTCTTAATTTAAATTTTCTAATAGATAAAAATTTATTTGGACTACCTAAAATTTATTTAATTATTTGGCTTGAACTCGATAATTCTATCGAGCTTCCTACGTATCCCGAACGTCTTTTAATCTTTTAAATCAGGAATCAAAGCCACTTAGTTCTACCTATATTAGTTAGTTCTCTTAACTTATCAAATTAACAGACTTCACTTTATTGCTATATTGTTTCGTTTTATCGCTACTACTATTCACAATATATTTAGTATCCCGGTCTATGATTTTGACTCGTCAAATTTTAACCCGTTAAAAACTTAATTTAATTACCTAATAACTTAACTTAATTTCAAAATAGACCAAAAACGCTTATTCAGACTATCGTAAATTTATTTATTAATTATAATTAATATATACGTGAATACTGTATCGATTCAATAATACGAAACTTTAAATTAAAAAAAAACACATTATCAAACCAAATGAAATCATAAATAAATATCGATATCTCTATATCAAAATCAAACCAACTCGTAACCAATCGAATGATTTCCATAATCAAATAACCGCTTTATCAAACCAAATTCGTAATCAATCAAACTTGTAATTACTCAAACTCGTAATTAATCAAATGTAAAACCTTATATCAAAATAAACTCATAACCAAAAACATAAAACCTTATATCCATTCTAGAGTTTATCTCCTTACGTATCAATCCATAAACCTCAATAACTATATATAGTCGAGACGTCTCTTTATCCTTGCCTAATCCTGTATTGGTCTTACCTAACACTTCCATGCCAATACCCGACTAGGTCTTTAAGCTGTGTACACAAGCCATGTTCCTCACTGAACATAGTCTTCAAATATCCAACACCACCCGTCCGGATTACTCATAAAATCATAATATGCTCAAATCTCTTTTCACAATCAAATTTCCAATTTATTTCATAACCATAAGCCAATTGATTTCAAATAACTATTTTCGTAAAAATAATCACAATCATTAAAATTAAATATTAAAAATTTGTATAAATCACCGATTCGTAATTTAATTCAACTCCAAGAATTCAATAGCTCAAAATATCGTATCGATAAAATTTAATATCGTTAGAAATAAATATTCTTATCGGACTACTTTGGTCACCGAAACAAAAATTCTAAACTGAATTACTATTAGACTTGTTAAACCACGTTAAACTACTAAGAGTATATTCGTCCTAATTTTATATTCAAATTATTCTACTACTTTTATATTCAAATTATTTTACCAACTTTTATATTCAAATTATTGTAAACTCTATTTAACAAATATCGGTATTAATCCTTCTAATTTATAAGGTATTTTAACTCGATAATTTTAAAGTCACTTAAATATTAATCAAATAACTTAAAACTAAATTTTAAACCAAAAACTTAAATCGGACTATTCTCGTTTGCCAACGAAATTGTAACGTATAAACTAAATTGATACCGTTAATTCCGACCGGAGGTTCAGTTACACTTATAACACTGCTAAAAACCAATTTTAATACCGAATTTCACTTCAATAAACCTAAAGGACAACTAGTCTAAAATTTATATATTTATTAGTAACTCATAAGCTTGATAAATTACTAATCATAATTCTGTTAAAATTTGACGAAGCTACCGGAATCAAACTTACTCAAAATTATAACTAAAACATTTTAAAAATAATTTGAGTCTAAAATAGAGTTACCGAAGTGTCACCGCCGGTCAGTAAAAATTCGGTATGATCCGTTAACAGCTACTTGTTCACGTCACGACGTGTCCAAAGTTCAACGATGGTTGTTTCATACCGTATTTCTTCATGATTGATCGACATCGAAATGCCCAATATATTTATTCGTTTCCTTCTCTCCCCTTTTTTTCTCATATATATTTGTCTCCTTATATATCTCCTTCTCTTCATCATTGTTCTATAAACCATTCATATATTTATATTTTCTCCTTTCACATTAATTTGTAATCCCCTCTTCTCTCTTACCTTCCCTTCCATTTATATTCATTTATATATATATATATAGTAAGGGAATCCCTTACTTTTTATTCTAAGGGAAGATTAGTGTTATTCTAATTACCAAACACATATTAGATTAAACAAATTCAATTTAATTAAAATCCTAATATTCTCTCTCAGTCTCTTAATCACGATTTACCGCTCCTCTCTCTCACCTCACGGCTCTCTCTCTCCTCCTCCTTCCTCCCTTACCGTTCAAGACACCGGCCATAAATCGATTTAATGGCAAACAGATTAGGATGTAATCAACCTCCAAAGTGTGGAAATGATGTCACAATCCTTAGTATTGATGGTGGAGGTGTAAGAGGAATTATCCCTGGAGTTATCCTTAATTACCTCGAATCTCAACTTCAGGTACATTAATTAATTAATTCATTTCCTTAATTAACTTAGTTATTAATTAGTACATGATTAATGTACGCACTGCAGGAACTTGATGGAGAAGATGCAAGAATTGCAGATTACTTTGATGTAATAGCATGAACAAGTACTGGTGGACTTATATCTGCTATGTTAACTGCACCAAATCAACAAAGTCGCCCCTTATATGCTGCTAAAGATATTGTGCCCTTTTACCTTCAAAATTGCCCTAAAATTTCCCCCCAGCCAAAGTAAGGATCAAAATTAATTAAGATTAGCTACTGTATGTTGAACGGTAAGAGAGGAAGGAGGAGGAGAGAGAGAGAGAGCTGTGAGGTGAGAGAGAGAAGCTGTAAATCGTGATTAAGAGAATGAGAGAGAATACTAGAATTTTAATTAAATTGAATTTATTTAATCTAATAATTCTTTTGGTAATTAGAATGACACTAATCTTCCCTTAGAATAAAAAGTAAGAGATTCCCTCTCTGTAGCCTTACTCATATATATATATATATGAATGCCACATATATATTATATGCTTGAATTTTGACATTTGTAATTTAGAATTATTATTATTTAATTAAAATCATCATAATTATTATAATTAGTTGTATTTTAATAATTTGAATGAATATTGATCTTTAATATTAATTATTAAAAAGATCCTTCTTTACTCAAAACTTTTAATTTATACCTAAAAATATTAAATTAAACCCAATAATATATTATACACATATTATAACAATCACAGATTAAAATTGATTATTTAGTTTAAATATTGGAAAAATATTAGTAATAACTAAGATTAGCAAACAGAAGTTCATTATGTATTTGACAATAACTAAGAGTAGCAAATAGAAGTTCACAACATTTTATCTTCTAAATCATTTGGAAAGAGTGAATGATTATGCTAGAAAGCTATTTTTCTTTATGGGCCCACTAGAGGCAACAAAGCTACACTTATAAATCAATACCGTTATGTTTGTGGAGAAATTTTACAGCACTCCGAATGAAAATCATTTTGAATATTATTACTACATAGACATGATTGATAGTAAAATATATATATATATATATATATATATATATTTATCATGAATTCATTGATTGGGAGTATTAATCCAGAAGTACGTTAAATTTTTTTTCTATGTTTATGGTCACAATTATATGGTGGTATTGATTTACAAGTGCAACACTTGTAATTCAATGCCATTACAGCGTTTGGTTGAAGGTGCTGGAAGTATTCAAAGGCGGTTGATAACAGTGGTCGGAGGCAGTTGAAGTGTTAGGAGGCGGACGATGACACTGATTGCTCTAAGTGTCGGAGGTTGCTCATTCAAACTCGATAAGTTTTGGAGAAAATTGGAAATTAGAGATATGCATGAAAGTAGATATACCTTTGTTTTAATTTATTTTTTAAGTGCCAATTGCGTTTACAGAATGTCGACGCAATTACCATATAACACGCGACACAATTGATGTACAACAACGGCACCTAGCTCCATAAATGCTCGATGCAATGCAACTATTATAATAGTTAACTGTGTCCGCCCTATTGAATTGTCATCACCGACAATCTAGAAGGTCAAAGAATGCCTTAGATGAGTCTAGATAATAAATTATTTATTGTTGATATTTTGGGTCTTCCACCGACCAAAACTTTGTGCGGTGGAAATTAGTTCTAATCTAGTATAAATATAGGCATAGCTTATAAGATTTATATCCATGAAAAAGAGAATAAGCATAGGCTATAAACTTGTGAGTTGGTGAGCTATAGTGTGATGTATCATGTTTCTACCAAAAATTAATAAAAGTTGTTTTTGTTCAAATAATAATTTTATTCAATTAATTTAGTCCTCTATTCTCAACAAGTGGTATCAGAGCGGGAGAGCGGGCGGTCAGGGACCGGTACGTGGTCGAGTGCAAGCAAGCGGTCAGGGACCGGGAGTCGAGTGCTTCGAAAGTTCGCAATCCAGGATTGTGGTGGTACGAGGTATTTTTAGCGCGCAGTCCGAGACTGTAAAAATTATTGGTCGGTGTTACTTGGTTAATTAAAGGAGATAACCAAGTCGTGATGGCGGATATGTCTACCTCGATAAGCACTCTGGAAAAACTCAATAATAATAATTATAGTACTTGGAGTACTCGTATACAATTTTATCTGCTCGGCCAAAATTTGTGGGAGATTGTTGGAGGAAACAAAACAGCGCCTCCGACGGAACAAAATGACCTTAAAAAGTGGAAGGTCAAGTGTGGTAAAGCTATGTATGCTTTATCAATTTCGGTGGAGGACGATTTGCTGCAACGCATCAAGGATGCTAAAAACCCCAAAGAAGCATGGGACACTCTTGCCGGATTATTTGCAAGAACAAACGATGCCAAGCTCCAACAACTCGAGAACGAGTTACTGTCGGTCTCGCAAAACAACATGACGGTGAGTCAATACTTTACTAAAGTTAAAACTTTATGTAAAGAAATTTCAAAATTGGATCCTGAAAATAAAATCACCGAAACAAGGATTAGAAGAATTATAGTCCATGGGTTGCGTCCAGAATTTAACGCACTTGTCACAGCAACCCGTGGATGGGCTAAAGAGCCAAATTTAAATGAATTGGAAAATATTTTGGCTAATCAAGAGGCCCTGGACAGACAAATGTCTAAGGTCTCAGTTAATGATGAAGATAAAGCTCTTTTTAGTAATAAAGAGAGAAAGGATCCAAAAACCGCGAGATCGAGATTCGGAGAAAGATCTAAAGAAGACAGATGGCAGAAAAGTCCGCAAAGAAGGAGTTGGCAACAAGGGGGAGCTCACCACACTCACAACCATAATGAAGAGGATGAGAAGGCTGTTGGTCCCTTATAACGTTACAAGTATAGTTCCAAGGGGGGGTTAGGAACTATTTAAACTTTTTCTCTAACTAGGGCAGACTTCTTTTCTTAAGAGAAAATGTTTTAACAGCGGCGCTGAGTAAACAGAAAGATACTGGCTTAGTCAACTGGTGACTAGGTCAGTTTCTTAACTTAAGTCAGGATATAGCACTTAGAGTCTATTCCTGAGCTCCGATGTTCGATGCGCACAACTCAGCTTGACCTCTTTACTTGGTCAGTTTTGGTTATTTAAGCAAGCAATATATATAAGGAGTTTAAGGTAAGAAATATGTTACTCAGCAGATTTATCCAGTTTCGGCCTCCAAGCCTACTTCTTGTCCCCGGAACACGTTCCGAGATTTCGAATTCTCTACTGAGCTCTTTAACGGTAGAGCATCAAACCTTTTACAATCTTAGCAAATGAGTATAACAAGAGTACCTTCCTTTATACCTCTACTCAATCCTAATCTCTCACTGAGTACTATAACCGAGTACTCAGCCTCTCCTTTCTAATCTCTAGAAATGATAAGTGTTTGTCCTAAACAATGATTGCTAAGACACTTAGATGATTGAATAGTCACTCTAGACTTTTACACAAAAGATATGAAATATAGTGTAAGATTGCTTTGCTTTTGATTGGAGAACTTTGCGTAGAAATTTGGTCAGCGTAATGGCTTGATCAAGTTCTCTTGTTGAATGAAGCAACTGATGGCACTATTTATAGAGACGTCTGAGGCATCGGTTCATTTTGAATTTCGAAATAACCGTTGGAGGGAAACGGCTTCCTGTCGTTGTCATCCTGACTTGCTCAGAGCTCTCGGCCAATCAGATTTGAGTATCTTCTGTCATCGGTCAGCTTTTGGTCAGCTCGGCAGAGTGTCTCTCCATTTATGGTAATGTCAACTAGACAGCATACTGTGTCGTCTGAACTTTACCCAAAGTGGAAACACTTTGTCTGGAAGTTTTCCTTAGCCAGCTGCTGTCTTGTACTGTTTGTCGAATCAACTCAGTAGCTTCATCCCGAAGTTGTTCCTTGAAGGTCTTCTAGATCCTTCTCTTGCTGAGCTGCGTTTTGTACATAACGACAGCGTTTTGACATACGCGGGCCGAGTTGCCTTAAACTGTTTGACTTGGGCTTTGACTTCCGTATTAGGCTTGGGCCTTTTAATCTTGTGTCTTATAAACAATTTAACTCAACATTGAACAAACACATTAGTAGAATAAATCAAAGCATTTAAACTTAGTGTGTTTAGAATATGTTTTTTAATTATACTTAAACAATTTTGTCAAATCAAAATTATGTGGAAATGTGTTTCAACAAACTCCCCCATTTTGATGTTGGCAAAACTATTCAGCGAAGAACTCAGTGTTGAGCTCCCCCATGATAGTTGACCTAATATTTTTAGCAAACTCCCCCGTAAGGGTTGAGCTACTGACTTAGTTTTACTCTAAACATTTAAAGGTTTAATCGAGTAAGTCTAAGGTCAGTTTTCAGATATAGGTCAGCTCATGGAACATATTCTATTTTACTAAGTGTTAAGCGGAAGGTTTTAACATTCAGAGGGCGCTGAGTAATTTGTTGTTCAATGAGTTTTATAAGACAATGTTACAAGTCAATGTCAAACAAGTTATCAGCATTGGGTTCAATCAATAAATTTTATAAGCATTAAACATAGCTGATTCAATTGAAGATACATAATGACTTAATACACAACATCGAATAAAAACAATTCATAACTCAGGGTTTGAACAGAAGATGCAAGTATTGATATTTAATATAGGTAGTCAGCGAGTCCAAACAAAAGTTCAAGATAGGCATAGAGACTACATACTTAGCCTATACTGAGCTAGCCTATATCTATTTCTTTCTCTTCTGTTTGGACTGACTAGACTCATGTTGTGTTCTCGCTTGTTCTTTCTCCCCCGTTTTGTCAGCATCGGGAGGAGGAATCCTAAAGGCATCGGTTAAGACGGCTCTGGTCAGTTCTGTGGACAGCGCTTTAAGTCTATCGGCGCTTTCATTGACACCATCAAAGATAGCCACTCCATTATCTGAGACCTCGGAGGGTATATTAAGCTCAGCAGCGCTGATCATGCTGACTATGAAAGCTTGAGATTTACCTACCCAAGTAAGTGCATCAGTCAGACCAGCAACGACTTGATGGAATGTCTTGAGTAAGGAGGTGTCATAGTATTGACGCTGAATATTGCTGTGACGTATGTGGTTGAAGGTTTGTCTGGTGATAGACAGCATTTCATTTTGCTTCATAGCGTCAGTATCCATCTCTTACTTGTTCAGATTCAGCAATCGAACGGCCTCACCAATTTGCTCCACTGAGCATTGAGAATAGGAGACCATTTGCTCGTTGGTTTTGATTTGCTCGGTGTGAAGCTGAGCAAAGAGCATTTTAACTTCATCAGAAGTAGCATAGCGTGTGTTCACAGTTGACAAAGTCTGAACTTGTTCTTGAAGAGCATTGAGATGTTGAACTGTTGTCAGCTGGATCTCAGCCAGCTTTGCGATGGAATCCTGCTTAGCTTGCTGTGCTTGAAAGGTAATGATGATACTCAGCAAGTCCTTGAATCCCTTAACTTCGTTGAGAAGCTGAGTTACTTGGGAGAGCTGAGTAGTCTCAACAGTAGAGGACCCAGCAACAGGAGGAGTAGTTTGTTGAAGGTCTTTGATCAATGTCTGCACTGAGTCGATGATTCGTTTACCAGACTCAGTGACATTTATGTAGCTTTAAGAGCCTTCATTAAGTTGTCTAGTGACATCAGTATGACCGGTTGGAAGAGGAGTAAGTGGGATGACCTGGTCAGTGACTGGAGTTGTGTTTTCAATCTGCACTTAGTTAGATTGGGAAAGAGTTTGATCGGCAGAGATGTTGAGTGGAGAGGAAGTAATCCGGATGCTGTCGGTGCTAACTGAGACAGGAATGTTATGAGTCAGCACAATGCTTGGATTGACAGCATCAACGGGAATGGATTCCACTTGACTCGTAGAATTTGCGAAAGCATTCAAGTCGGCATGTTCCTTTAGTGAAGAAACAGAGGCTTGATTTTCTAGAGAGGCCGGTGGAGTAGAGGATGGTTGCTTTCTGAAAAATTTCAGCTTAAGTGCAGAAGGGTCCTTGGTTGGCTTCTGAATAACAAAGTCAGGAAGGGTTGGTTGTTGAACAGGAATGTCACTGACTGTCTTCTGACTTGCCTTAACCAATCTTCTTCTGCGAGGAGGAGGGTCAGCTTGAATAGACTCTCCTGAGTGAGATGGAGAAGTTTCTTCTTGATCAGCTTCTTGATCAGCATTAAGCTGGTCAGCTTGTTTTTATACTTGATCAACATTGTGTTGGTCATGTTCTTGTTCTTCTCCAGCAGCCAACTCAGTATTGGCTTGCTCAGCTTCAATCTCACTAGATGTCTCCTCGGAGTCAGCTTCATCACTGTTTTCTTCTCCCTGTTCCTCATCTTCTTCATCCTCCCCATCCAATTCTTCCTCAACTTGTGCAATGAACTGATCGTCCAGTTGCACATCATCCTCTTGCTGTACAGCCTCAGTTCCTAGACAATGTGTGTAGTGAGAATCACCAGGAACAATGACGTCAGTAGGGATTGCGTCAATTGGAGTCAGTGAAGAAGACTTCTGCTTCTTTTGAGGTTGCTCATCAGCATCTGGTCTTTCCTCAATTTCAGGCTCATCTTGCCTGCTCCTTTTCTTAGCTGACTTAGGTCTCTCCTGACCTGGTTCAGCAGCTGATTTAGACTTCTTGGCCTGAGGCTCAGCCTTCTTTGAAGGAGTCTCAACAGCTTTCCTCTTGCGGGCAGCTGGAGCCTTTGTCCTTTTCCTTTGCTTTGGAGCTGTTTCCTCAGCTTGTTGTTCACCAGCAGCAGCAGCTTTTGCTTTCTTTAGGGGCTGATTGAACTTCAAAGCCCTCAGCAAAGCAGCTGTGATTTCAGATCCTCTAGCTTTAACTTCATCAGTTAGGTCTATTTGATGATCAATGAGGATCCTGGTGATGAGCGAGCCCAGCCTGAGAGTTCCAGTGCTTCGTAGGAACCCAGCAATCAGGAATACTGGCATGTTGACCGGTTTGTATGTCAGCATATGCCATATGAAGCATTGCTCAAAGTTCGTTGCTGAGGTGGTGCAGTTGATCTTAGGATAAATGAAGTAGGTCAGCAAATAGTGAGCCATCTTTTGGTGCTGGCCCATAGAGGAACTGGAGACTTCTCCTGAGTGGCCTTTAGGTTTACAGAAGGTGACTTCGTACCCAGTACCGTCATGATCTCCAGATCTTCTCAGCTTTGCTCCTTCATTTTTCAACTTCAGCAAATTCGCCAAATAGGTGGGATTGATGAAAATCGTTTTCCCCCTTACTACTGTTGTCAGATAGTTCTGGTTATCATTAGCGACTTGGAGGTTCTTGTAGAATTCCCTTACTAGGTCAGGATAGGTGTGATCCGTAATAGAGAACAGTTCTGTCCACCCATTCTTCGATATCCATTCGTAGAAGGGTTGCTCGGATGTCACGAAGTTCTCAGAAACCCATCATGAGAAGTCCACTTTCCATTCGCTAATGTTATCAAAACCCTTGGTATAGGTTCTGATTTTGGTCGGTTTTCCTTTGGAGGAGGTAGCTTGCCCAGTTTTTCCTTTACTCGGCGTAGTGACCTTGGTAGTTTCAGGCACAGAAGTTTTCCTGGAGGGTTCATCGGAGCTGGTCTTAGGGTGACCGGCACCGGAGATGTTGACGGAAACTTTAGTCATAGTTTCAGAACAAGTTTGGGAAGCTTTGAGAGTTTTCAGAGAGAAAGCTTTGCCTTAGAATTCGGTAGGTGTAAAGAAAATAAAGAATGGGGATTTACCCATTATTTATAGCGATGAAGTGTGGATCTTATCGAATCCATGTGTCAGTTTTGCCTTGGGATTGTCAACCGACAAAGATCCTGGCTTTTATGACACATTCGGCGCATACGTCATCCTAGGTGGCTATTCGCGTGCTTTTGCATTTAATGCAACGGATCTAACACTCAGCGTTTAGAATACTAAGCGTTTTATATTCTAAATGGTCAGTAGTATATGAAAAGATGATTTCTCAGTTTGAAAATTACTACTCGGTGTGCATATTTACTCAGTATTGATATGTTAAGTACTCAGCATAACAATCACTCAGTATGCATAACTCATTCAGCATAGTAATTCACTCAGCATAAATTAACATTTTAGAACAGGAATTTACTGAAGAGGATTAAACATACCAATGGCTTCTCTCAGTATGCTGAACTGTTCACGAGCCAGTGGCTTTGTGAAGATATCCGCAAGCTGCTCATCCGTTGGGACGTAGGTCAGCTTTATCTCACCTTTGAGTACATGGTCTCTAATAAAGTGATGCCTTATGCTGACATGCTTTATTCTGCTATGTTGAATTGGGTTCTTTGATAGATCAATTGCACTTTTGTTGTCGCATTTGACCTCAATTGTCTTTGTTTGAACACCATAGTCTTCAAGCTGTTGCTTAATCCATAGGACTTGAGCAACACAATGACCAGCAACAATGTACTCAGCTTCAGTGGTAGACAAGGCTACTGACGCATGCTTCTTGCTGAACCAAGATACAAGACAACTTCCTAAGAAATGACATCCTCTAGAGGTGCTTTTTCGTTCTAGCTTGTCTCGACCATAGTCAGCGTCAGTGTATCCAACGAGTGTAAAGCCATGAGTGTTGGGATACCATAAACCTGCGTTCACTGAGCTTTGCAAGTATCTAAGAATTCTTTTTACAGCTATGTAATGAGATTCCTTAGGGTTAGATTGATATCTAGCACAGTAGCATACTGAGAACTGAATGTCCGGTCTACTGGCTGTTAAGTAAAGTAGAGAGCCTATCATACCTTGATACAATTTGCTGTCTACTGACTTACCATTCTCGTCAGCGCAGAGGACAGTGTCAGTGCCCATAGGAGTGGATATTGGCTTGTAATTTTTCAAGTCATATTTCTTTAATATCTCCTTGGCATATTTAGCTTGACTGATGAAGATGCCATTCTTTCCTTGTTTTATTTGAAGTCCGAGGAAGAAGTTGAGTTCTCCCATCATCGACATTTCAAACTCAGTCTTCATTTGTTTGCTAAATTCCTTGCACATTGATTCGTTAGTTGCACCAAATATTATATCATCAACATAAATTTGAGCCAGCAGGGTATCTTTACCCTTTCTCTTAATGAATAAGGTTGTATCAGCTTTGCCCCTGACATAGTTTCTAGTCATCAGGAAACTGGTCAGCCTCTCATACCAAGCACGTGGTGCTTGCTTGAGGTCGTACAGAGCCTTTTTGAGCTTATAAACATGGTTTGGGAATTTAGGATCCTCAAACCCAGGAGGTTGATTAACATAAACTTCCTCGTTTATAACTCCATTAAGAAATGCACTCTTAACATCCATTTGGAATAATTTAAAGTTCATGTAAGATGCATATGCACATAAGATCCTAATAGCTTCTAGCCTTGCCACTGGGGCAAAGGTCTCACCGTAGTCAATACCTTCTTGCTGACTGTAGCCCTGAGCTACAAGCCTTGCTTTGTTCCTGACTACATTTCCTTGCTCATCCAGTTTGTTGCGGAAGACCCATCTTGTTCCAATGGTCTTCTGACTCCTTGGATGTGGCACTAGCTCCCATACATCGTTTCTTCTGAATTGGTCGAGTTCCTCTTGCATTGCGCTCATCCAGAATTCATCTTCCTCAACATCAGCGAAGTTCTTAGGTTCCTGAACTGAGACGAATGCTACATTGCTGAGGTACCTCCTGAGTTGATTCCTCATCATCAGGGTATTCCCAGCAGAATCAAGGATTGCACTCTCTGAGTGCCCTCTTGGAATCCTTATCTCTTTAGGTAGATTGATGTCTTATGTTGTCTGTGTTTCAACAATCTCTGCAGAAGTAGACTGGTCAGTGAAAACAATCTTAGGTTCACTCTTACTCTTGGTCAGCCTTTTAGTGAATGACTCAGCAGCTGGTTCTTGGTCAGCGGTTACTGAGTGTGGATCATCCTCGGTCAGTGGCTGGTATCTACCTGCAGGGTTAGTCTCGTCGAACTCAACATGTACTGACTCTTCTAAAACTTGAGTTCATTTATTGAAAACTCTGTATGCTTTGTTGTTTGTTGAGTAACCTAAAAAGGTAGCCTCATCAGCTTTTGAGTCAAACTTTGCTAAGCTATCTTTGGTATTCAAAATAAAACATTTACAGCCAAAGGAACGAAAGTATCCAATGTTGGGCTTTCGTCCTTTCCAAAGTTCATAGGGGGTTTTCTTTAGTATAGGTCTAACTAGAGCCATATTAAGAATATAGCACGCTATGTTAACAGCCTCTCCCCAAAAGTACTTTGGAAGCCTATGCTCATCCAGCATTGTCCTGGCTATTTCAACCAGAGTTCTGTTCTTCCTATCAACAACCCCATTTTGTTGAGGTGTTCTAGGAGCAGAGAAATTATGGTCAATGCCGCTGGCTTCACAGAATTCAACAAACTTTTGGTTTTTGAATTCTCCACCATTATCACTTCGGATGTGAGCCAATTTTAGGTCTTTATCATTTTCAATTTTTCTAACCAAATTTGAAAATGTCTCAAAGGTCTCATCCTTGCTACTCAGCAAGATGACCCAAGTGTACCGAGAGAAGTCATCTACAATAACCAAGGAAAATCTTCTTCCACCCAGACTCAGCGGCTGGACTGGACCGAAGAGATCCAAGTGTAGTAATTCTAACGGACGCTTAGTTGAGACAATGTTTTTGCTATGAAAAGATTGTTTGGTTTGTTTTCCAGCTTGGCAAGCGTGGCATAATTGATCTTTTTCAAATCTAAGTTGAGGCAGTCCATCAACCAATTGCTTTCTTGCTAATTTGGCCAGGAGGTCCATGCTTACATGACCAAGTCTCCTGTGCCATAGCCAGGAATTTTCTTCCTTTGACACTAAGCATACAGTTTTTGAAAACTTTTTCTCTAAGTCTAGCATAAAGACATTATCAATCCGAGGGGAAGTTAAAATTAACTCATTTGTTTTTCCCTTGTATATTTTACATCTAGTAGCATCAAATATAACTTTTCTCCCATTGTCACATAGCTGAGCTACGCTGAGTAAGTTATATTTGAGTCCGCTGACTAGGGAGACTGACTCAATAGTAGGATTACCTCCGATGGTTCCTGACCCTACTATCTTACCCTTTTTGTTGTCTCCAAAACTTACGCTTCCTCCTCGTTTACGCTCAAATGTGATGAACTGAGTTTCATCACCAGTCATGTGCCTCGAGCATGCGCTGTCAATATACCACATCTTTGACTTCTCAGCACACCTCAGGCTTACCTGCATTGTAACTAGTTACTTTTAGGTACCCAATTCTTTTTGGGTCCTTGCTTGTTAGGTTCAACAGGTAAAGCATCATATTTTATTTTATGGCGGCATACATGGACAGTATGGCCATTCTTTCCACAGAAGTCACAACTGACCTTCTGTTTAGGTTGTCTCACTGACTGGTCAGCACCCCAGTACTGAGCATGCCAGCACAACTTTGTGGTGTGACCTTTCTTCCCACAGAAGTCACACTGGACATTCCGCTGGGGATTCCATCTCTGCTGAGTACCTTGGTACTGAGTTCTCAGAGGAATGTTTCTTTTATTTGGAACCTTTAATTGGTTCTGGATAGTTGTGACGTCCTTTCTCAGTTTCTTTGAAACTGATTGGACTTCAGAGACAGACTCATGTATGATCTTCATGTTGTCATGCAAAGTTGAGTTGTCCTGAAGAAGGTATTTGAGGTCACTCAGCTTGACCTCTTCAACCTCATCACAGTGCCTGCTGAGTGCTCTAATTTTCTTATTACACTTTTTGACAAGTGTATAGAGATCACTCAGGGCATTACCCATTTCGTTTCTGAGCTGGGAAAGTGGTATTACCTCATTTGATTGCTCCTCATCGTCAGATGCAACGGAGGGGTCAGCATGCTCAGAGACGCACGGCTCAGCAAGTTCGTCAGCCATGAAGCATATCTTCGCTGACTCGGTAGCCTCAGCTTCTGTTGATGAAGACTCATCACTGTCGCTCCATGTAGCCACCATTGCCTTTTTGCCGTTCTTCTTATCTTTCCTCAGCGTGGGGCAGCTTGACTTTATATCGCCAGTTTGATGACATTCAAAGCATGTAATGGGCTTTGAGTTGTCTTTCTTGTATTTGTTGTCGCTGGACTCAACTTTATACTTATCAAACTTTATGTAAGGCTTCTTAGAATATTTGTCATTTTTCCTGAACAGCCTTTTCATCTTCCTTGTGAACATAGCCATCTCTTCATCATCTGTTGAGCTCCCATCAGTAGAGTCAGCTTTCATGACAATAGATTTCTGCTTCTTGTCTTTAGACTTTTCCTTCACCTCGAAGTTTTTCATTGATATCTCATGGGTCAGCAACGAGCCGATGAGTTCGTCATATTTGTAGGTGGTTAAGTCCCGAGCTTCCTCAACAGCGGTCTTCTTTGCTTGCCAGTCTTTAGGAAGACTCCTGAGTATCTTTTTGACTTGTTCTTCCTCAGTGAAGATCTTCCCAAGTCTCTTGAGCTCATTTATGATGTTGGTAAACCTTGCATTCATGTCAGATATGCCCTCATCATTTTTCATCTCGAACAGCTCGTACAGTCTCATCTGTTGGTTCACCTTGGACTCCTTTACTTTATTGGTTCCTTCGTAGGTGACCTCCAGCTTCTTCCAGATCTCTTGCGCCGACTCACAACCTGAAATTTTATTATATTCTGCAGCATCGAGCGCACAGTGAAGCATATTAATAGCCGAAGCGTGATTTTGAAGCTTCTTGAGATCATCCTCTGTCCATTTGGCCTCAGCTTTTACAACTGTTTGGCCAGCCACAACTTCGACATGTACAAATGGGCCTTGCACTATAGATAGCCAGGCACTCATATTTGAAGCCTGAATGAAATTTTTCATCCTATTCTTCCAGAAGGTATAGTTAGACCCGAAGAATAGGGGAGGCCGAGTGATGGACAGCCCCTCAGGCAATATCTGAGTTGTTTGGTTTCCTGGGAGAAACCGAGTACTGTTTTCGCCCATAGTGGGGATCAGCTCAAGGTTGTTAAACCTTTTACAGTGAGCTTTTAGGCTCTGATACCACTTGTTGGTCCCTTATAACGTTACAAGTATAGTTCCAAGGGGGGGTTAGGAACTATTTAAACTTTTTCTCTAACTAGGGCAGACTTCTTTTCTTAAGAGAAAAGGTTTTAACAGTGGCGCTGAGTAAACAGCAAGATACTGGCTTAGTCAACTGGTGACTAGGTCAGTTTCTTAACTTGAGTCAGGATATAGCACTTAGAGTCTATTCCTGAGCTCCGATGTTCGATGCGCACAACTCAACTTGACCTCTTTACTTGGTCAGTTTTGGTTATTTAAGCAAGCAATATATATAAGGAGTTTAAGGTAAGAAATATGTTACTCAGCAGATTTATCCAGGTTCGGCCTCCAAGCCTACGTCCTGTCCCCGGAACACGTTCCGAGATTTCGAATTCTCTACTGAGCTCTTTAACGGTAGAGCATCAAACCTTTTACAATCTTAGCAACTGAGTATAACAAGAGTACCTTCCTCTATACCTCTACTCAATCCTAATCTCTCGCTGAGTATTATAACCGAGTACTCAGCCTCTCCTTTCTAATCTCTAGAAATGATAAGTGTTTGTCCTAAACAATGATTGCTAAGACACCTTAGATGATTGAATAATCACTCTAGACTTTTACACAAAAGATATGAAATATAGTGTAAGATTGCTTTGCTTTTGATCGGAGAACTTTGCGTAGAAATTTGGTCAGCGTAATGGCTTGATCAAGTTCTCTTGTTGAATGAAGCAACTGATGGCACTATTTATAGAGACGTCTGAGGCATCAGTTCATTTCGAATTTCGAAATAACCGTTGGAGGGAAACGGCTTCCTGTCGTTGTCATCCTGACTTGCTCAGAGCTCTCGGCCAATCAGATTTGAGTATCTTCTGTCCTCAGTCAGCTTTTGGTCAGCTCGGCAGAGTGTCTCTCCATTTATGGTAATGTCAACTAGACAGCATACTGTGTCGTCTGAACTTTACCCAAAGTGGAAACACTTTGTCTGGAAGTTTTCCTTAGCCAGCTGCTGTCTTGTACTGTTTGTCGAATCAACTCAGCAGCTTCGTCCCGAAGTTGTTACTTGAAGGTCTTCTAGATCCTTCTCTTGCTGAGCTGCGTTTTGTACATAACGACAGCGTTTTGACATACGCGGGCCGAGTTGCCTTAAACTGTTTGACTTGGGCTTTGACTTCCGTATTAGGCTTGGGTGTAGACACCGAGTCGGAGGACATGTGACGAAAACCTGAAAACAAGACGGTTGAAGCGATTGATTTCGAAAGTTTCAAAAATAATAAAATAAATAAGTTACAGTCGGTCGCTGTTGTCGATCGGATAGCTCGCGAATGCTTAACGGCACGGTGCGAGTGCTTAGCGGCGGCCGGCGCGCATTCGACGACAGTCGGACGCACACTCGACGACGCGAAGCACGCGCTCGACGTCTGTCGGACGCACGCACCCAACCATGAATAGTACGCGCTCGGTGTCCGAGCAAGGCAAGAGCTTGGCGGCACGGGACGCGCGCTCGTCGGCCACGAAACGTGTGCAACCGGCAGCACGGAACACACGTTCGGCGGTCACGATGAGTGAACGCCCGACGACGCGGAACGCGAGTTCGACGGTCGCGGGGCGTGCACGCCCGACGGCGTGAGGCGCGCCCCGGCGGCCGTTGAGCGAGTGCCCAATCGCGTTGGACGGAAGCCCAAAGGTAGGGGGGCACGAGCGCCCAACCGCGTCGGGCGGACGCCCAACGGCAGTTGGGCGCGCGCGCCCAACCGCGCGTTGGACGCTCGCCCAACGCTGTTGGGCGACCGCCCAACAATCGTTGGGCGGCCGCCCAACTATTGTTGGGGGGCCGCCCAACAATGTTGGGCGGTAGCCCAACTAGCCTTGGGCGGCCGCCCAACGGCTTTGGGCGACGCCCAATTTTGCTCGGGCGTCGTCCAAAGTTTCCGGGACCCGTTTCCCTATATAAGGGGCACGGATCCCAATGCAAAGGAGGGGAGAGATTTCTTGGAGCCTTTCTCACTCTAAACATTTTTAGAGAGAGAAAGTGAATTTTTTTGAGAAAAATATTTTTTTTCTCAAAAATTCCGAGTTTCCTAAAGTTAAACTTTTACTAAAAAATATAAAAAAGGAAGATCGCGACTCGTGGAATCGATCGTCTTCGACTGTCAGATACCGAATTTAAGGTATTATCCGAGGACTAGACTCTTTTATTTTATTTTATTTACTCTCTTCTTCTATTTTTTTATGTGATAGTTTCTTTATTTGATTAGTTATTTATTTTATCACGTTTTATTTAATTAGCGTATTTATTTAATTTTTGTTTCGTGTTGAATAAAATTCGGTTTTGTTTTAAAATAGAAAACCTCGTTTTGATATCCCAATACGAACCGTGATCCGATAAAAAGGTAGTTCGGGTATCGAAAACGTTGAAATTATAAGTTTCTAATTTAAAAGCAATTTCCAAATAATGTTTTAAAATAAAAACATCGTTTAGGAACTTCCGTTATTGACTATGATCCATTTTTGGTAGTTCGGAAATCCAAAACGATTGAATTAGATTTAATTTAAAGCTTTTGAATAAATCTGGAAACAATTAGAGTGCTGCTGTAATTTGCCATTTCTGTCACTAATTGCTGTTTACCTACGGATTTTCCGTCGGTACATCTGCCAAAACGCAAAAAATGCCATTTCAGTCCCTTTTTCTCAACTTCTAAGCTTTTAATCCTTAATATATATATGTATAGTTATGTAATATATGTGTTTCAAACTATTTTAGATGTTTAGTGTATATAATTATTTAGGATGTTTGTATATCATTCTTTATTTAATTTTTTTTTTTTTTTATTCTTTATTTAATTTTTAAAACATAAGTATATGTATATATTTGTTCTTTTATTCATTTGAGTTATATTAGATCCTATTTTGAAGATTATTTACTTGGGCATTTTGGGAAATAATCAATAGATATTAGTATATGTTATTTTTTGATATTTAAAACTATAATAGTTATGTATATATGTAGTTTTAGGATATTTGGGTTATTTTATTGGTTATTGAATGAAATTGTTTTGGGTAAATGTTAGGTTCTTATTTATGAGATTTATTTACTATTTTCACATCTTTAAAGTATAAATGTATTTTATCTAATATTTTCATATATGTATTATATAGTTTCCTTTTATTAACTTTTATTTTCATATTCTCTTTTTGATTTAAATGTATATATATATATGCTAGAATTACTTTCTTTATTCTTTTGGATCATTCATGGGTCCATGTTTCAAATGGGCTTTATTTGATTATGAATCTTGCTTTAAATGGGTTTATTATTGTAATTATAATAGGTAGAGAGAGTCCATTAAATAAGAGGGGAAAATAAATCAAAAGAAAGAGAGTTTTCAATTTGATTATTTAAACTAATGAATTTTTAGAGGTTCCTAATGTAAATAAATGGAGTTGTTTTTTTGTTAATATTTCAAATCGTTTCCAAAACACCACGTTTTAAAACCTTAATCCGTTCCAAAGGCGGATTAAGTGAACATTGTAATTAAAATCGCTTTCTTTGTGAATAATAGAGTTTTTGAATCACATTTTCTTAACTAAAGGTTTTTGTCTCAAACGTTTTCCAAGCACCTGAGTCGCTCCAACGGTGACTCGAGTAAACTTCACTAATCGGGGTTTTAAAACGCACCTAAATCGTTCCAACGGTGATTAAGGTGCGAACCATGTAAATAAACTCGTTTTGGGGAAATAAGTTAGTGTAGAATAAACACACGGCATGACATTTAAATAAAGTTGTAAATAAATCACTTCTTTCTTCCCCCTTCTCTGTGTATGTATAATATAAATGGGTGATTCTTTACTAATATGGCTTTCCAATAATATATGCTCAAAACGGTTTCTGAAAAAAGAAAGAAAAGGTTTCAAATGAATTTTAAACTTAAAGAAGTATACGATTAGTCCGTTATCGCCTAACATGCTGAGTAGGAGGCCGGTGGTTCATAACCGGGCGATGTCGGGGTGCCTAGTAGCCTTTCTCCGGAAAGGAGCTAGCCTTCTCGACTCGTACCTAAGTTTCCCGAACCCACACCGGTCTCCCGCAAGGGATCGGTGTTCATTTTCCCATTCGTGGGTGGCGACTCTTCCATATCTCCGAGCTCCGGTCCTGCCGAGCAGCTTGATTCCACGATTGGTTGCTTTCGGCGCCAATCACCACTTACGTCGCCATGAGGTTGTCCACCCCCCGGTCCGCCCGGGAGATTAGGCCGCGGCACCTCGTCTAACATTGGGCCTTTTAATCTTGTGTCTTATAAACAATTTAACTCAACATTGAACAAACACATTAGTAGAATAAATCAAAGCATTTAAACTTAGTGTGTTTAGAATATGTTTTTTAATTATACTTAAACAATTTTGTCAAATCAAAATTATGTGGAAAGGTGTTTCAACAAACTCCCCCATTTTGATGTTGGCAAAACTATTCAGCGAAGAACTCAGTGTTGAGCTCGCCCATGATAGTTGACCTAATATTTTTAGCAAACACCCCCGTAAGGGTTGAGCTACTGACTTAGTTTTACTCTAAACATTTAAAGGTTTAATCGAGTAAGTCTAAGGTCAGTTTTAAGATATAGGTCAGCTCATGGAACATATTCTATTTTACTCAGTGTTAAGCGGAAGGTTTTAACATTCAGAGGGCACTGAGTAATTTGTTGTTCAATGAGTTTTATAAGACAATGTTACAAGTCAATGTCAAACATGTTATCAGCATTGGGTTCAATCAATAAATTTTATAAGCATTAAACATAGCTGATTCAATTGAAGATACATAATGACTTAATACACAGCATCGAATAAAAACAATTCATAACTCAGGGTTTGAACAGAAGATGCAAGTATTGATATTTAATATAGGTAGTCAGCGAGTCCAAACAAAAGTTCAAGATAGGCATAGAGACTACATACTTAGCCTATACTGAGCTAGCCTATATCTATTTCTTTCTCTTCTGTTTGGAATGACTAGACTCATGCTGTGTTCTCGCTTGTTCTTTCTTCCCCGTTTTGTCAGCATCGGGAGGAGGAATCCTAAAGGCGTCGGTTAAGACGGCTCTGGTCAGTTCTGTGGACAGCGCTTTAAGTCTATCGGCGCTTTCATTGACACCATCAAAGATAGCCACTCCATTATCTGAGACCTCGGAGGGTATATTAAGCTCAGCAGCGCTGATCATGCTGACTATGAAAGCTTGAGATTTACCTACCCAAGTAAGTGCATCAGTCAGACCAGCAACGACTTGATGGAATGTCTTGAGTAAGGAGGTGTCATAGTATTGACGCTGAATATTGCTGTGACGTATGTGGTTAAAGGTTTGTCTGGTGATAGACAACATTTCATTTTGCTTCATAGCGTCAGTATCCATCTCTTGCTTGTTCAGATTCAGCAATCGAACGGCCTCACCAATTTGCTCCACTGAGCACTGAGAATAGTGATAAGTGATCCAGTCAAATCATCCATAGTAGATGGAAAGAAAGAGCAAGTGTTTGCTGTTGGATAGTAAAGGGAAGAGGAACCAATGAGGCGATTGGATTCCGTTCAGCTCGTCCATTCTGTACAGACCATTGAAGATTTAGGTGGTCATGAGGAACCACTCAAAGAGCATTCCAATGAAGAAAGGAACAAGAGAGATGCCCGACAGGAGTCACCAGATTCATACGAGATGTCATTAGTCAAGAAAGAGGTGGAGCGTAAACAACAAGCAATAACTGAGATATTGCCACTAAGAAGGAAAATTTGGCGTGAAAGATCAATATTGTCCGAATCATTGCCACCAAAGATGAAGGTGGAGCCTAAGTCAATAAGTCTGCCACCTAAGGAGAGGGTGAAGCCTACGACGCTAATGCAGATGTCCAAGGTGCAGATTCCACAAAAGAAAGTGGAGCACAAGACGAACATAGCTAAAGGTGGAGTTGTTACATCAAGGAAATGTAAGCAAGGGACTTACAACCAACAAAGGTTCACCAAAAAGGCAATCATCAAGGAGATGGTGTTGTTGCAAGCTCTAGTAAAGAGCCTGAGCGAATTAGCAAGTTAGGGAAGGCTTGGCAATATTGGATAGAAGGTCGACGACAACAACCGAAGAGAGATTACAAGTATGCGATGAGGCGACGTAGGTCGAGGGAGACCAACAAAGAAGAGTGTGGCAATTCCAATGGAGTAGAAAACTCCAATCGTGTCATAAACGACAAAGAGGAGCGTGAACATGTCGTGTTTGGTAAAGGAATACAAGTGATTGAAGAAGTTAAAATAAAAGAGTCTATAACACTCAGAGAAGCATCTTTAAGCAAGAAATGGAAAAATGATATGAAAGAAGATGTCAGAAAAGCAGTTTGGAACGGTTAGCACAAACAAACTATTAAAAGTCGGTGATGAGGGGGAGTATTGAATTGTCATCACCGACAATCTAGAAGGTCAAAGAATGCTTTAGATGAGTCTAGATAATAAATTATTTATTGTTGATATTTTGGGTCTTCCACCGACCAAAACTTCGTGAAAAAGAGAATAAGCATAGGCTATAAACTTGTGAGTTGGTGACTATAGTGTGATGTATTAGGTTTCTACCAAAAATTAATAAAAGTTGTTTTTGTTCAAATAATAATTTTATTCAATTAATTTAGTCCTCTATTCTCAACACGCCCGTAACAAGTGTCGACACAATTGACTTGAGCAATTCTGTTGGCTCAAAGATTGGAGCCAACAGTGCATCAAGCTTCATAAAGGCTCTATGTAATTGAATTTGGTGCGGAAAATTTAGTGGGAGAAATTAATTCGCCACCAGCGAAACTCGTCTTCACCACAAAAAGTGATTGTTTAATGGGGAAGTTTGAAAACCGCCACAAAAATTAATACATTAATGGAGGGTTCATATATTCGCCATAAATAAAACTTCAAAATTAAGCAAAATCAAACAACGATAATAATATATAAGAACAAAACAAAAATTTAACTAATAATCCAATCCATTGTTTTTTTCTCATTGTTCCAATCACAAACATTGATGCAGTTAAGGATAAACTTCAATAATAGATCTTAAACCCAAAATTGGGATGATCTTATAGTCACTAAAACCAGCATCAGAGAAAAGTTTAGCCCATTCTTTTTCATTCCTTTCCCAACCCGTAACCGCAACCATCATCAACATATCATAGAACAGAAGTGTTTCTATGTCTTTATGATCCCTTTTTTCATTCCCCATCACCATATCTACTATAATTAGCTTTCCTCCTTTCTTCTTTATAATTGCTTTCTTACATTGCTCCAGTATCTTCAAGCATTCTTCGTCGCTAAAAGCATGTAGCGTCGACTAAAATCGAAGCACATATTTAATTAGAATACAAAAATTAGAGAATTTTTACAATACTCCGACAGTAATACTTCCGATCAATGAAAATCATTTTGAATCCCACTACCTAAATATGATTGATGGAAAGAAAAACTATATATGTGTGTCATGTCATTGAGAGTTACTCTAAAATTTCTCCAAAAATCAAATGTTTTATGGAATTCATGAAGTCATCTGATTATCTCATGATATGTACAGATTTGGTGTTTTTCTCATGTATCTGATTTTGATTTCTATTTTTAAATATGTGCGAATTTAATAAAATATAGTGTATACATAGAAAAATTATTTTTGTTGTCGGGTCTGCATTATGTTTTGTTTTATTGTATAAAAGTATAGTGAATAATTTAATAGAATATAATTAAACCCACCCACTGTTTTGTAACAACCATAATATAATATAGAGTTTTATATCTTTAGTTTTATATATGCTTATTGTTGAATTCAAAGTAAAGATAGATTTATAAGCAAATGATGCCAAAAGTGCTTTAATTTATAGCCTAATGAAAACTATTTTTTATCATTATCACTCCTTCAACTTCTTTTCTCTTTTGTTTTTATTTTACGAACTGTTTTTGTAAGCATAATATAAAGGGTTAATTATAAATAACTACACTGTAGTTTGGCCGATTTGCAGATCGTTATCTGTAGTATTTTTTTTTACAAACCCAATTCTGTGGTTTGCAAAATTTTGCATTTGAGTTCAGTTTGTCAGAATTTGGTCAACCTTAAAATGAAAATTTTCAAGAGTTAAATGATATTTTAAGCAACTTTAATTCTTAAACTTTTCAGGTTTAAGGTCATTTAGGTTTTTTTTAGAGAGAAAGATAATGTTAAATATAATACTAAATAACTTTGATTTTTGAAATTTTTCATTTTAAGGTCATTATCAGCCAAATTTGACAAAGTAAAAAAAATGTAAAAAATTTCAACCACGGAATTGTGTTTGCAAAAAAAATACTACAAGTACCGATATGCAAATCGACCAAATCACATGGTAGTTATTTATCATTAACTCTAATATAAACGCAGAATTAGACTCTTAAACTTTGGGAGTTTTAAAGATTAAGTTGCTAATCATTAATTCTACCAAATTACTGATTATGCTTTTAGTCTAACTACTTTTACTAGATCTTAAAATAAGAGTCTAATAACATATTATTGGAGTTTCACATTACTATTATCATTTTAGTCTCATTGTTGTTACTAAACCTTAAAATAATAATCTAATAACATAACTACCTAGTTTCTTAAACCAAAAGAATGAATCCGTGAAAGTTTAAGCTTTCACATAGATATTCTAAAAAGTTTCCTAGGAAAATGTTTAGATTGATCCCCTAATGTCTCGATATTAATATAAAATCCACTCTTAAGTCTTAACTATTAAGAACAGTTTTTTAGAAGTAAAAAAAAAAAAAAAAACAGTTTTTTAGTTCAATTGGCTTATTAACATGATATCATAATCTGTTAGACTTAGTGGTCAATGGTTCCGATCTTCATAATCTCATTATTTGATGTAATTAAAAACACGGCTTAATATATCATTTGCCCTTTGAACTTGTCCAAAAAGTTTGATTGGCCCCTAAACTTTCAAAATGTCTCGATAGCTCCTTCAACTTACATAAAATGTTTAGTTAGCCTCGGTTGCAAAAAGGTAAGTTAAATGCGTAATATGTATTGTGCGCATCTTAAAAAAAAGTAAAACGACCAAGATCGGATATACAGTGCACGCATCATAAATAAAGTAAAACAACCAAGTTGAGCAAGTAATTACTTCGTTTTTAATCTATTTTTTAATTATGTAATAACATTCTAAGATGCGTGGAATACATATTCCGCATTTAACTTAATTTTTGCAACGGAGTGAGGAAGGTATCTAGATACTTTGAAAGTTCAGAGAGTCAATCAAAGCAGCAAATGATTTATTAAGCCTAAAAACACACAGTGAGATGGGGTATGTTCTGTAACCCCCCTCACTAGGATCACATGATATCTCAGTTATAGACATGCTTTCAATTTTCAATCATATAAACTCAATCTCATATAAACTTTACATATTATACATAAGAGAAAGCATTTACAATTTACAATACTCGTTTAAGTCATTAGGGGATTTACAAAACAAAACATGTTCTGCAGGCTTCCAGCGGAGCAGCATTTACTCGAAGCTATGCGTTAGATAATAGTAATAATATAGAACTATTATTGGACTTAAATAACAGCTTAAGCTTTTTAGTTGAAAGGTTACTTGTCAAGCACTGTACTGGTAAGAAACCGTTAAGATCTTGCATCGTTATCACTACTATTGACTTGACATGATCTCAACAGTTCCGTACCAGTTTGATCTAGTACCAAGGTAGAAAATCTCTTCCTCTTAGGGTTTTTTCATTAGTTTAAGAATTTTCTTTAGCATATTCGTACCTTTATCATAACAGCATCAGCAGGAGGAACAGCCTCAAACATATTGCCGCCAACAAAATTTCAGATTCCCAGTATCACAATGGCCAGCGACCACATGTGGAAGATCAAGCACAGTGCATTCAATTTGAGGAAACGCTTCAGCTATGACTTTGGCTGCAGTTCCAACTCCACCAGCAACATCAACTATTGAATTCAACCCATCAAACACCTCTTTCCCCTTTTCTACTAGCACACTCATAAGCAGTCTAGTTTCACCAGTCATACAATCATTAAATTCATTATTAAGCTTCGGATCACGGCCAGTATATTCCCAAGTTGGCATCCCATGAGCAGTTTGAAAAGGGGTTGGATCATCATTAAGGAACCAATTGCTAGTAGAATGCCATGGTTTTATGAAAAAGGGATCAAGCATAAGTGTTAAGTATGGTATGATACTAAAAGGGTTGTCTTTTAGGAGTAGCTGAGATGAATTTGTGAGAACATACCCTTCTTCTTCTTCTCCTTGTTCATCAATTTGGGTGTTGATTTTTGCTAGAGAAAAGATACCAGAATGAATCAAAACGCGCATCAAACGAGGAAGGCAATGAGCTTTGGTTGGATGGATAGATAGAGCAGAATTGAGCTCAGATATGGTGATGGGTTTTCCATGGCTATTGATGATATCTGGAATGCCCAATTCAACTGCACATTTTAGACACATGGAGTTCATGAAGTTGAAGATCTGGTTCCATAGATGAGCTTGAGCTTCAAGAAGCTCAGAACCATTACTGGCTAAATGATTCATGATATGAATGGTTATGTTTTTTTTTTTTCTTTCTCTGAGTTATACAATTAATATATGTTGGGAAGTTTATGTATAAAAAAACTTCGGTTAAGTTTGAAGCACACAGATTTTGACTTTTATATATATATATACAGTTGCGTCGATCCTGATGACCACGTAAATTTGGTCATTCACCATTAGATCTAGGCGGATTAAATATAAGTTTTAGGATTTTTTGAATCTCCATCTTAAGATTTTAACACTACGAGAAAAAGATGAGTTAACTACCGATTTTAATGACCAATTGTATTTTAGTAGTTAAATAAAGACTAACTTGGTCATTAGCTTACTCTGATAGTCGTAAAAGTGAATGCCAAATCCTGGACCCACATTAATGACTGATCAGTCTTGTTTAATGACCGATTAACAGGTCATTAAAATAATAATATTAAAAAAACCCACTCATTTCAGTACGATACCCTAAAGTGAAGAGGTTTTGCCCCTCTTTTCCCATTCTCTCCTCTTTCCTCGAACCCCTCTTTTCCTCTTTCTCACCTTCGCCGACTTCTCCCCCAGCTTTCTCGAAATATGCAGCAGCCTCCATGAATCCTGAAATATGCAGCAGCCTCCGTGAATCCCGATTTTGTTCCGGCGGCAACCTCCCACCCTCCTTTACGCTCTCTCGCTTTCCAGCCACTTTCATGAGGTTAGGTTTTTTTTTTTTTTTTTTTTGTAAATTTTATGGATTAGAATTTGGGATTCATAATTTCTTTCTCTAATTAGTTTTCTCCCTCATCATCGTGACCTTACTTCTTTGATTCTTCTTTCTTCGTACAGAAACTCTTCCTTAGAATTCACAAATCTGATTATTTCCCAAGTTCATAACGCTCTGCTGCTTACGCCAATGGCTGAAGCCAACTTTGATAGAGATTCTGAAACTTCCTTAGTTCCTAAGGTGATTATTTTTGGTGAATATGCTGTGAACGATTCATATACTTGTTTTTGGCATTAGCTGCAACAATGGCTGCAGCAAATAACCATTTTGGATTAATCGAATCTTTGTTTTCCTGGAAACTAGTTGTGTTTTAGATTTATTGTATTCACCATTTTATACTTCCAATAGCCTAAATGCTTCTTTCTTGATGCAACTGTTTAATTTTGGTTCTCTTGGTGATTTTTATATAAAATGAATTTAAGTTCTTGCTAGTTACAGTCATAAGATAATATATTCTTTGAAATGCTTACCTTACTGTCATAAGGTGACCTATATAAAATGAATTTAAGGTGTTGTTATTGTCATAAGGTAATCTATTCATTGAAATGCTTACCACAATGCAGTTATTTGCTCAGCTATGATGAGTGATGAAGTTACATGAGAAGACATGGGGGAGATGAGTTGGGAAGCACTAAAGAAAGAAAAGGTGAGATTAATTTTGAATTTGTTCTTATATATAGATTTGGGTCTATGATCAAGATAAATTAAACAGTTTGTTGATGCTAAAATGATTTATATCTCTGATAACAGAGGAAGCTTTAACATTATGATATGCTTGATATTTTTGTTTTATCTTGTTAAGTTTGCACATTTTGACATTTGTTAGGAGTCTACTGTCGGTAGCATATTCATTCAACTTTCAATTTGGAAATTGTTAATAGATGATGATGATTATAACTCATGGCCAATATGGGATTTCAAAAAAAAAAACCCAAGCCTTAGGTAGCTATAATTCCAATTATATTGAAAATTTGAACTCATGTTGTTGACTTTTATTGTTTTGATACATATAGGTAACTAAGAACTTAGTATGAAATTTTATGTGAATGATGCAATTATCTATCAAAATTGAACTTTTTAATATCATTACTCCTTCAAGAGACTGCTTATCTTACTGAAGATTATGATGTATTTACCTGTTGCAGGTGATCACTTGTTGCAATAATGTGTGGGATAACAAAACTATTGTAATGAAGGTAAGACTCTTTTTCTGGATTTAAGGCCTGACATATAATTCTGCACTTATCAATTCTACACTATGCAGGCTATGAAGTTCTTGGCCGAAACAACTGACTCAATCCCTCTTATTTTACTAATCATTGACAGGGCTGTTGAAGATGAAAAAGATATCTGCAATTTTGTCAAATATTGTCTTATAAGGGGGCACCAATTTCTCCTCGAATTTGTACATTAGGCATTGGTGGTACGGCTTTGGCATTCTAGTTCTATTTATATATATAATGAAATTTTTTTCATGGTAAATTTAGTAGACCTTTGACTAATATAGTTACAAATGGAATGACTAAGAAGTCGAGGAAATGTGAATTTTTTAATGAAAGGTTATATTTACCAAAGAAAATTTATAGTATGATGGAGTTGGCTGAATCGTTAATTGAAGTAAAATGATTTACTATATTAAGTTAAAATAGAATAAAGAGAGACATAGTCAATGCATGTTTTGATGCTTAGCTTGGTATTATTTATGAATTAGGGGTCCACTTGATACGTTTGTTGGGTATTTTTGTATGCAAGTAAAAAAGAAGAAAAAGAAAACCGAAAAAAGCAATGGCAATGGAGGGTGATAATAGTGGTGCAAAGGTTAGTTTTTATACGCAGGGAACTGCCAAATAGTTGTCTAACTTGAGATATAGTGTTTTTTAATTTGATTAATTGGATTATATAGATAGAGTGAACTTGTTGAACTTCTAGAACTTGGATTCTGTATTCTCCAATATTGAAACTGGAAACAAGGTCATATATGTTCAAGTTGTTGGTCCATTAGTAAACTTGATTATCATACCAAAATGCATAAAACTTGTCTTCTTTGTCTCTTACCTTTTGTCAAAATGCAAGTGTTTATTTTTTAATCAGGTCTATATCATGTTCACACTCCAAACAAATCATTTTGTGTTAACGTTTATGTCCATGATGTGTTGGATATCCTTTGTTTTCCATTAGGGAAGTTTGCCTCACATGATTTGTGCATATAATATTTGCCTCTCTACTTCGCATTTTCCATTTTTCCCTTCTTTTTTTTTGTATCGTGCATGAATCTTATCTTGTGTTTGTGGTGAAGACAAATATGGACTACTTTTGTGTGATGTCCTAGATGTGGGTTAGTGAACAAAATGTTTTGATTGTTACAGGTTTTTCTGTTCGGTGGATCGACTGGGTTGTTTATCTATGCTTATTTCTTGTATTACTTCTATGTACGGCTGGATTCTTGAACATGCTTTGTAGATTACACGATAAATTTTGATGTTGATTTCAATATTTTAGTCAGTAATATTATGCATTTATGTTTTAGTTACTCCTTTACTGGAAAGGAACTCTCTTCAATCCAAATTTAATTTTCTGTTTCTATTGAAAATTAGTACTTTTCAAACAAAAAATGTAGATTTTACTGACTGATTATTCGTCGGAAATACGTCAATTCCGTCGCTAAAGTAAGAATTGGAAATATCTCCGAAGCACAGTTGCCGACCAAAATTTATGGTTTACGACTGAATATTTAGTCTGTAACATCGCGACTAATTTTTGCGACCATTTCATATTCGTCATGAAATTTACGACCGAACTGGAAAATTCGTCACTAACGTTACCGACCAGGTAGTTACGGACCGAACGAGTTCCGTCGGTAACTGACAAAATTCGGTCAGTAAACGTATTTAGGGACTGAATTGCGACCGAATTTTCAGTCCCTAACTACAGATTTTCTTGTAGTGTAATCCGCCTAGATCTGATGGTGAATGACCAAATTTACGTGGTCATCATGGTCCATGTGAACGCAACTATATATATATATATATATATATATATATATATATTAGAAATAACGGTAAGGTGAAAAATATTTGTAACACTGACGTTTTGTACCAATTTTATCAATAATATGGACAGTAAAGAGTAATTAATTATTATATTGGCTAGTCGATAAATGTAAGAACTAATTTATCAAACTGTGTTCTTAATCATTAATGGTATTATCTACCCCTTATATTTATGCATTTTATCACTTACTATTAATACATCATAATATTATGAATAGACCTGAATTATTTTAAAAAATAAATTAAAAATTATACAGTATTTTATACGAGTTGGACAAAAGAAATCAAAATATTTCGTCGAATTTAAATATATTAATCTGCAATTCAAGTATTAAATCACAAGTGTAATTTTTTTTTTAGAATCAACTAATAGGTAACTAGTACAAATGGTACAAAATAAGAAATAAAATATATATGTATGACATATGAAATTGATCTAATTTGGCAACGTTATAATTGTGCTTGACTAATAACGTTAGAAATAAGTTGTCAAAAAAAAAACGTTAGAAATAAAATTGCTCTTAGAGCATCTCCAATAGAGGTTACTTGAAAAAGTACTCAAACTTAATACGTTATATTAAAATATAATATTTTATTGCTCTTTCATAATTTTTGTTAAAATATAATAAGCAGCTCTAAAATATCAAAGCGTTACTACAAGACGAGGAAGAAAATTACTCGAGTTTGGACCTTATTTTGACAGATTTTCGAGCTCTTGCAAAGGAAATCCAAAATTTCGTTAGTAGAGAAGCTAATCGCGTGGGCACTTGGGTTTACTTTCACGGTCTTTAATTGTAACCCATTTTATCTTTTTTTTTAAACCTATTAATTTATTCAATTATTCTTTTATAAAAAAAAAAAAAAAACTCGCAAAACCAAATCAACTCTAATTTATAGAGCATCACATGGAATACATTACATATCACAAACTTTAACATTTAGCCCTGACCTCCCTTCTTATCTTTTTGGAAATTTTCATTTGTCTTAACACTAGACAATTCACGTGATCAGATTTGCATTTAAGTTTAATATTATTATTATTATTCTAACACATACTGAAACCATGTGTTATACGATAATGCAATATTTTATTAATTTTTGTAGATACAAAAATACAATTCGGTTAAAAAAAAAAAAATACAATTCAATCTTCGGGGTTAAAAGTGTGTTAACTCTAGTAAATAATACAAATAATAGTTTAATATTATTAAATTGGATCAAATTCAAACTTCACTGTTAACTAAAGCAATTTGTCATAAAATTTATTATTTTCATTGTATATACCATTATGATATATATCACTAAGGAAAGACATGTATACCAGGATTTCATATCTGGAGGGGAGCTAATTTTAGCCCTACGATTTGGAGTAATTTTTAGAGTTCAGCTCGTTAGGGCTAGACAAAAAAAATTTGGTCTCCAGTATGATAAAACTGTTTCGTTTAGTGTGTTGATAAAAAAATCAAAAGTGTCTAACGTGAAAAGTGTAGACATGTTTAATTTTCTATAAGTTAAATGCTAATTTTCTAAATTAAAACCCCTAAAAAAGTATATTATTCTTTATAAATTGAGTATTTATATTGACATTTTAATTAAAGGAAAAAATTAAAATTAATCAATAATAATGATGAAAAAATATGATTAAATTCGGCAATAATATTGACATTTTAATTTAAGAAAAAATTTATAATTAGATAAAAACACATTTTGATTTAAGGGGGAAATTACAATGGGATAAAATTATAATTGGTAAAAACACATTTTGGGGGATTTAAGAGAAAAAATTAAAATGAGATAAAGCCGGAGAGAAGTAGGTTCAAACCTGGAACCATATGGTTGTGGAGGAGCCCTCAACTACCATTTAGATCAACCGTGCAAATTTAATTTTGTGTTATACAATCACGTCCTATGATATAAATACTAATTTAACGATCTTAGAAGGATGATCGAGACTGCACCACTATTACTCAAGGGTAGTGCTAGAGACCAAAAGGGGCTCTAGGCTGTCTCTACCCTAGTATCATGATAGTTTGCTCAGTAGGAATTCCAGTAATATCAGAGGAAGGGCTAAACACCTAAATGGTGTAATGGAGAAAATAATTCCCCATTTAAGAAATGGTTAATAATTATTCTTCCATAAAGGATTGTTTTTAACCCATGATTAAAAATAGTCCCACAAAAGTATAACCATTTTTATATATATAAAAAAAATTAGTATATTAAAAAAATTAAAAAATAGTTATGTACATATTTTTTTTTAAAATATTTTCATTAAAACTTTTATTTTAAAGATTAGAAATTAGTTTTTTATTTTAATAAATATGAATCTTGATTAAATATATATTAGTTCGCATCTTTTTAGGCAACACACTGTTTAGTCACTCTATTTAAAAAATACACTATAAGGTCTCTATCTTTTGTCAATGTTTTTCAAAATAGAGTTACAAAAAATAGAATCCTTATAATGTGTTTCTCAAAATAGAGAGTCTAAACAGTGTGTTAGATAAAAAGAAAGTGACTAATAAATTATGTGATAAGGGCCAAATATTTAACTTTAACGTTTAAAACGAATTGCAGATTTAGCCAATAACATATGATATTGTGCAAATTTAATCCTAACGTTTCCAAGAAGGATCAATTTTAGCCAAATGTTATCGAAAATTTGAAAAAACTAGTTTGTTGGACATTCCAAACAAGTTTGCAGATAAATTGGAGTAGTTTTGTACATATTTTGTTTCGTTTTTGTAACTATATTAATAACACAGTAAATATTTTAAACAGTTTGATAAAAAAAATTGTGATAAATTGGTATGTACCAGTTTTAGTTTTAAGCATTTTAACATAATTTTTGTTAGTAAGATAATAAATATTTAATCTTAACGTTTTAGGCGAAATGCAGATTTAGCCCTAACATATGAAATCATGCAAATTTAACCCTAACGTTTTTCAAGTAAAATCAATTTTACCAATGCGCTACCGAAAATTTGAAAAACTAGTTTGACTGTTATTTAGCCGTTACATAGAACTTTTCAAACAAGTTTGTCGATAAATTGAATCAATTTAATACATTTTTTTGCTGGTTTTCTATAATTATGTTAATTAGACAGTAAAATATATTTTAGACAGTTTGATAAAAAAAATTATGATTAACTTATATGTAGCGGATTTAGTTTTTAGTATTTTAACATAATTTTTGTTAGTAATGCATTAAATATCTTAAACATAATTGATATTGGGAAGATTTAAAATTACAGTTAATAGTAATTCGACAAGTTGAATTCTAACCATTATAATGATATATATTTAATTATTATTTATAACAATTTATTAAAAACTAATTTCTAATTTTCAAAAGTAAATTTTAATGAACATTCTTAAAAAAAAAAAATTAGACAATTAAAAACTTTCATACATTTTTTATTAAAAATTGTACTCAGGGCTGAGAAAAATGTGTCTATTCAGAGATAATTTGTTTTCAACAAGTTTAAACAACTCAAATCATAAAAATCTAACATGATTAGAGTAGTGGAAACCATGCTTCCAACAAATTATTTCTCAATAACAAGTTCTTTTCATTTTTTTTTTCCAACAGCCTTAACTAACTCCAGATTTCCCTCAAAATGGGGCTCCTTATAAGGATAATTCCTCATACGGACTCTGGTTAAATATTTTTCCTACCATAAGGCTGATGTTAACGAGGGCAGTTAGAGGAAAACCGGTACTAGATGTACCGGTTTTGAATTTACAAAGTAACTCGTGATTGAGGTATGAGTTACTAATTTTTTAATTCTTTTTTATAAAAAGTTATGAAACAGATGAAGGGTTTCACTGTCAACTCAGACATTATATAGAAAAGCACATGTACACTAGCATCCTCTATTTTGAAGAAAACGTTTATACTAAATTTTATTCTTTATACAGTAAAATTAATCTATATTGATCATCAAATAATGATTTGATATATCTATCAAATATTTTTAGATAATCTATCTAAATAAGAATAACTATCATATGTAATCTTAACATTATATGAGAAATACAGATTTAGCTATAACATATGAAATGATATAAATTTAATTCTAAAGTTTCTAAACAAGTTCAATTTTAGTCTTAGGCTTCCGAAAATTTAGAAAAATTGGTTTGATTATTATTTAGCTGTCACATCGAGTATTCCAAATAAGTTTATCGAAATAGTTTGTACATTTTTTGCTGATTATTTATAAATACATTATAACTTTTTAGATATTTTGACAAAAAAAATTATGATTAACTTATATATAACAAACTTAATTGTTAGGATTTTAACAAAATGTTTGTAATTATATTAGTAACACATTAAATGTCATAGATATTAATAATATTTGGAATGTATAAAGTGACAATTAAATTTTCAGTCGTAACAAAAGTCCCAGTTATCTCCTGATCCTAAAAAAAAAAGAAATCTTCACTTCCTATTTGGAAAAAAAATGCATAGATAAGTATTTGACAAAACTTAAAGGTAGAGAATATTTTAAAACTTTACCCAAAATTAAATAATGATATTTAAAATATATATATATAAAATCTTCAAAATCTCAACGCATAAAACAATTTGAAGCGACACATAGGACTCGTTCATTTCAACTACTCATTTTTGCTGTTTGTCATTATTGTAAGTTATTTGCTGTTACGGCTAAATAGCAGATATTAGTTGATCTAAGAAGCAGCTGTTTCGAATTTGTACGGAACGCTTTTTCTCAGCTGTTTAAATTTAAAAGCCAAAAGATAGTTACGAGAAATGAAAACAAACAGACACGTACTCTATTAACATATATGTAAATGTATTTCAAGAAATATTTATATTATTATAAAGGAGAATGTAGTAATCTTATGGACATAGAATATTATTTTTCTAGGAATGTACATATAATATTCCTATTTATTGTTTCAAAAAAAAAAAAGAAGAGAAGATTACTATTTAGATAATAATGTTCAGGGTTGTTTTTTTCAATGTCTGAGAAATCGGTACTATACCGACTTCTCAGAGTTGACAGTGAATACACAGGTTCCATAATTTTTTATAAAAACAAAAATTAAAAAAATATAGTAAACTGTATGATGAGATTATGATCATAAGAAACCCTATTTTGAGGGCTGGTTTGATTTACAAAAACTACTTTTTCAAAATACATCCATTGTTTTTATAAAAACTTACTTTTTATTTATAACAAGTATAGAAGAGATGGTAAACGCTAAACGTTGTGGTCTTGTGACCAAGAGGTCATGGGTTCGAGTCTTAGGAGCGGTCTTTTACCAAATAAATTAGGATGGAAACGTTTGTCCCCATAAACCCTTGTGGTGAGACTCCTCTCCGGACCTTGCTCAGCGAGGATGCGTAATGCATCAGACCGGGTTTTTTTTTTTTTTTATAGGAGAGATGTTGAGGAAACACTTAAACTCTTATTTTTAAAATCAAATATAAGGTTACCATAACAACTATAAAATGCTTGAATCTTCACTTGAAAAATCACAACAGAACAACCTAACACACCTGAAAAGATAAAACTCTTTATATTGTGTGTTTTAAACTCACATTTACTTGCAAGCACACAAAAAACTACTGCATCAATATGGTTAATTTGAGTGATTCAAAGAATAAAAGTTGTGAGCTTCTTGAAGCTCAAGCTCACATATGGAACCACATCTTCAATTTCATTAATTCCATGTCTCTTAAATGTGCAGTTGAATTAGGCATCCCAGAAATCATCCATACTCATCCCAAACCAATCACCATATCTGAGCTCAATGCTGCTCTATCTATCCACCCAAGCAAAGCTCATTGCCTTCCTCGCTTGATGCGCGTTTTGATTCATTCTGGTATCTTTGCTCTAGCAAAAATCAACACCAAAAAAGATGAACAAGGAGAAGAAGAAGAAGAAGGGTATGTTCTCACCAATTCATCTCAGCTACTCCTCAAGGACAACCCTTTTAGTATCTTACCATATTTGCTGGCTATGCTTGATCCTATTTGCATAAAACCATGGGATTTTAGTAGCACTTGGTTTCTTAATGAAGACCCCTCTCCTTTTCAAACTGCTCATGGGATGGGATTTTGGGATTATGCTGGCCGAGATTCTAAGCTCAATAATTTATTTAACGAAGGTATGGCTGGTGATTCTCGGCTTGTTACTAGTATTCTGATAGATCAAGGGAAAGAGGTGTTTCATGGATTGAATTCAATAGTTGATGTTGGAGGTGGAACTGGAACTGTAGCCAAAGCCATAGCTCAAGCATTTCCTCACATTCAATGCACTGTGCTTGATCTTCCACAAGTGGTGGACGGCCTCCATAACACTCCGAATCTGAAATTTGTTGCAGGCAACATGTTTGATTCAGTTCCTCCTGCAGATGCAATTTTGTTAAAGGTATATTTACTTGATGGATATAATATTTAGGAAAAATCATTACGACGGATAGCTCTGCAACAGATTTCGTCAGTTGTGTTGAATGATTCTGAATATAATTACTAAACCTATATATTTAGCAACCGAAACTTTCGTCCCTAATTGTAGTTATTTTTTCATTATTGTCAATTTATTATGCAATTGTTACTTATTGCATATTCATATAGGAAATTTTCGATTTACTTCTCACTGAGGTTTGATCCGTGAAGAGCAGTGGATTTTGCACGATTGGAGCGTCGAAGAATGCTTGAAGATATTGGATCAATGCAAAAAAGCAATTAAAGAGAGGGGAGGAGGAAAGGTGATTATCATAGATATGGTGAAAGAGAATCAGAAAGAAGATAATGTAACCACTGAAACACAACTCTTCTTTGATATGCTGATGATGGTGCTGGTTACTGGTAAGGAAAGGAATGAAAAAGAATGGTCTAAACTCTTCTTTGCTGCTGGTTTCAGTAGCTACAAGATAATCCCAGTTATGGGTTTAAGATCTATTATTGAAGTTTATCCATAGATGTTTCAGCAATTATTTGGGATTTTGCTTATTGGAAATATAACTATAATATAAGAAATGAGAAAAAAACAAGGAAGGATTGGATGATCAATTATTGTGTTTCTAAAGTTGTTCCTATCATCAATTGTTATCTTTATTTAATTTTGTTGAATTTCAAAATTATGTGATGGATGCCAAGCATGCGAAAACATACTAATTCGCAGAATAACTTTTATTTTCGCAGATTTGGCAATATGCGAAGTAAAAGACATGTTTTTAAGCAATATTATCTTCACATACTTTGTATATTGCGAAATATACGAAGTAGTACATAACCAAAAAAACGCATAACAACAAGGTTAAGACAATAATTGTAACATTATCAAAATTTACAACAATATTGCAATAATAACAACATTTAAATCACAACATTATCAAAATTTACAACTAGATTGCAACAGTAATTCAAAACCTAAACCCTAAATCCCAAAAGCAGAAGGAATTATAAGCAAGAAAAATCGGCGGAATAAGCGTCATTTTGAGATGAGAAATGAAACCCAAAGTTTGTGGTGATTTTTATTTCCTTTTCAAGAAAGAATCCAAAAAAAAATCGGCAGGTTCTCACCTCCCCTACATCCCAGTACACCGCGTACTATGATTGATCCCTTTGTATTCAATCTAAATGGATACTTGGATTTGATGTTCTGTATTCAATCACCTTCACAAAAATTAAGTCGTGTTAGCATGAAGAATGACGATTTGGCTTCACGAAAGAAGATTACGCTAAGTCTGCGAAGAGAAAAGTAACAATAAAAGGACGATTGTATTTCGCGAAAAATGATTACGTGAAGTCTACGAAGAGAAAAGTATTAATAAAATGACGATTTTACTTCGCGAAACAAGATTACATGAAGTCTACCAAGATAAAAATCATGTACACAGTCTATGGAAATTCATATGATTTTAGAGAGAGAAATTAACAAAGAGGAGATAGAGAAGAGAGAGAAAGAAGAAGAAAAATAAGAAATAAAAGAGAGATGAAGAAGATGACGTATTTGATTTTTACTTTTTACATTTGATAATTAAATAATAAATGGGTTAATTTATAAAATAAATAAATATAAGTACAAAATTAACTCCCATTTGACTTTTAACACTGTTAGTCAACTTGGCATGTGTTCGCTAAACCTCAAGCTACCATTTTGTAAATTTTTAAACCACAAGAGTGCAGATTGAAAATAGATATCACTATAAAGTTTATTTTCATACTTTTCCTTATTTATTTTGGACGAATTCAATTTTTCTTTTTCACGAAATTTGTTATAAAAAAGACATCATGTGGCCCAAGTACATACAAAACACACTAGTTAAGCACTGGATTTAAGAAACGAATGCTACAGAAAACAACTGTCGGTTCCGCTTTTCTTCTGCTCTTCTTCTCTTTCAAACTGTATTCTCTTGTGGTTCTACTTTGAGAAGGAAGAAGGAAGTTCGAGGGTAACCGGCCAGCGGCTGCCTTAGCTAAACACGTAGTTACCGCTACAGACATTAGGTGGTGGAACTCGGCCCCAAATTTTTGCAATTCGTTCATTCTAGATGACATTTGTAAATTAGCTCATTTACGATTTCATTAATTCTTTCTCCCCTTGTAAGCTTCATTTTTTTTAATAAAATCTCGGGTTTTGCATCCTGGTCGGGGGTGGGGGTGCCGACCTAGTCGGGATGTCCTCGCCTGGATGCTTCGTCCCATATTCATCTAAAAAAAAGAAGGAATTCCTTCTCACATCGGGTTAGGTTTTTTTTATATCTTTTTATTCTTTTTTTTTTAGTTGGTGTTCGTATATTTTTTCGAATCTTTCTATCCGTCTGAATTGTATCTACTCTATATTATTCTTTTATTTATACCTTTTTCGAATTTAGCAAGAGCGGAAAAGATTTATTTTATTCATAGATCAATAGATCTATGTGGTTGCAACAAAAGAAAGGACTCACGTCCGAATATTCGGAAAGGATGAATTTTGGATTGCATATGCTGTTTTGCGGATTTCGATTTCTAAGAAGTATATGTTTTATTTATTTATTTATTTGCGTTATTTATACCTTTTATGGTTTGTTTGCTCATTGTAGTCGTTTTTATCTTGTTGTAGATCTTGTAAGGTTTGATTTCTTACATACTTTTTGTATTTTCATTTTATATGTATTTTCATAAAAAAAAAAGAATGCTTTTTAGTCGTTAAATAGGTACTGATTCTATCATTAACTCTTTTTTATAGTCGTATATGCGGGTGTCAAATTTGGCACACACATAGCGACTATACATGAGTTTTAACCACTATATAATCAAAGTTGTAAATAAGGTTAGATGCTAGTTTGATTTACTCGAAGAAATAGTTTTAGTCTATGGTAGATTAAGATGCGGGCTTTGTTAAAACAACAAGGTCTGTGAACACCATTGAAGAAGGCAACAGGAGAAGTCACTGCTGAGATGGCGATTCTGGAAGAAAAGGCACATTCGATAATTATGTTGTGCCTCGCAGACGACGTTATCACTGAGGTCTCAGACGAAGAGACTGCTGTTGGTCTGTGATTGAAGAGTGAAGGACTATGGATTCTATTTATAATGAATCTGTTGGAAATAGGAGTTAGGGGTGAGCAAAAAGTCTAATAACCGATGACCAAACCGATAACCGAACCAAAATTCTTGTTAGGTACAGTTATTTTAATAATTTGGTTCGGTTTGGTTGTCAAATTTTCCTTGTTCGGTATTCGGTTATCGGTTTGATTATTCTGAAAAAAATATTGGTTTAACCGAAAATCGAACTAAATATATATTTAAATAAACATAATATAATTTTACTTATTTATTTGTTTTTCATACTTTAATTTGTACAAGAAATCCCAAAATTTTAGTTTTAAACATTATTGAATTAATTTGTAATATATAAGGTATTTGGTTAATTGAATTTGAAATTGCAAATTCTAAATTAATGAAACTCAAATTTCATAATTTATAACATTTTAAATATTTAAATTTAAAAATATAAAAATTTTGGTTATTTAGTTGGTAACCGAATCGAACCAAAAAAATTCGGTTTGGTCAACTTCAGTTATTTTAGTTATTTGGTACGGTTTGGTTTTTAAAATTATACGAAATTCGATTCGGTTAACCGATAATTCAGTTCGGTTATAACCGAACCGATGCTCACCCCTAGTTAGTAGTAGAGCCTAATCAACATATTAACAATGTCACCACGAAGAGAGTGATGTGTGGATTGTAGGAAAATAGACAAGTCTAGGCGTAGCGGAATAATAAAATTTTATCTATTTTATCTATTTTCCTTTTCCAAGATCTGTTAATTGTTATTTCATCTAAAGAGAGTATGCATGTTTTTATGTGCATATTAAAAGAAGCCATTATGTCAAGAAGTTAAAAAGTTATTTTGATCTCTACAACCTATTAATTGAATGTGGAGTTTACCAAGCATCACATCCTTTTAATAGGGCTCTTTGTTTCCTATAAGTAGAGGCTCCATATTTTTGTAGAAAAACAAGTTGTAGAAAGCTTGAATGCTTGGCTAAAAGTATTGCTAATTGTGTGTGATCAAAACTGAGTAAGGTGTACTTGGATTTTGGGTAGTGAGTGAGTGCTGGAGTGCTGTAATATTTGTACTCCATTCTCCTATATATAGCGCAAAGAGCTTCTTGCAGTAGCTTCAAGGATTAGCTAGTGTTTTATGGTCAACATTGTAAAAGTTATTGTATTCTTTATTGTTTGTTTATTTCCTATATTCCGTATTTTATTTCTGCGTTTTGCCGTTATGTCTTGGAAGAGGAATTTAGTACTGTGATCGTTTTTTATAAATTCCTAACAGAATCGATATTTTTTACTTTGGAAAATCATAGTATTTTTTTGTACATATTCAATTGGATGTTGATTTGTTTTAGGAAATAGAGGAAATTATTATTTTTGTTCTTTGAATGAGATCCCCAATTTTGGGTTATAGGATTTTGCCGCACTTTGGGGCTTATAATGAAATTTTTATCCTATTAGGAGCCCAGTTAAACAATTTGCCCACTGTAGGGCTGGTTTAACTGGGTTCGAAACCGGAAGGCTGGCTTCCGGTTTCATTTTGTAAAGAAACCGGAAGCCCGCCTTCCGGTTTCCCAATTTTATTTTTTTTAATACAAAAAGTAGAAACCGGAAGATATATATATATATATTTTAAGCTTTCAAATCCATCTCCGTTGTTCAAAATTTTTTAAAGTTAAATTTCAAAAAAGACCCTCTATTCTTTTTAAACTTTTAATTTAACTTCAACCTTTAATTATTTATTTTTAAATTTATTAATTAAATATTTCCTTACCAAATTAGTTAGTAGTTGTTGGAGGCTAATTAAATTTTTGTGTTTTAGCATAGGTTATAATTTTTACTCTATAGTTATTTTATTTTAATTAAATTCATTTTGCAATGAAATAAAAAGGTGATAAAATAAAAATAGAAAATAATATCAAAAGATTATTATAAAAAGAAAACGGAAATAAAAAGAAAAGAAAAAGAAATAATAAAAATCAGGGGCAAATTTGTACCATTTTTCAATAACCCGTCCAGCAACTTTGACAACAAAAATGGACCCCGAAACAGCAATATGTCAGTCAGTTATTATTTTTTTCAGAAATTTCGGGACGTTAGCTTTCCGGAATGTCAAAAATGGAGCAAAACGGAGCTAAAACGAAGCCGGTAAAATTTTTCAAAGAGAAGCAGTGCTGAAAAACGGGTTTGAATATGTCTACCTATTTGAGGAACGTATTTCATAGCATTACCTCCATTTTTCCAACTCCCAACTCAGCCATTTTCTTTCTTTAACTTATGGGAAGGTAATGGGATCATGGGTGAGAAGTTTAAGGGCCACTAACATGGGATTTGTTACTCAAAATCCTATAAATAGAGCTCAACTCTTTTATTCCGATCCCCACTCAAAATCAATCAAACACATAACTCAATTTTTCTCTCAAATCATCTGCCAAAATCGGTATTTTTATCAATCCTTAGATTCGTAAAAATCGTTCTTTAGCATCTAATTAGTTTAAACAATGTCTCAATTCCTAGAATTAGTTCTTTAATCTTCCGTTCCTCAGAAAAGCTTCCAATTTTCAGAAACTTCAAACCCGAAATTCTCTTAGTTTATTCAACCAATTTTCAAATTGTTTCTTGCAATCTCTTAGTTAAGTCAGTAAAATCATCACCCAATCCTCGGTTCAAGCTTTCTTAGTCTAAATCAAATTTCACCATTGTTATATTCTTCAAAGCTTCAAGCATTTTCCGTGAAACCAAGATCACTGAAACCCAATTTTAGAGTCATTTTTAGGTGTCGTTTGGTAAGATGTAATGACCTTCGTAATGGAATGGCCATTACATTGAAGACTCATTACCATGTTTGGTTGCATGTTATAATTTCATTGTAATGGAATGAGAAAACCTTGAGTTAAATTTTGTTGAAAAAATCTTGTAATCCCCATTACATAGAAAAATGACTTGAATTCTCATTACATTATCATCTAACCTCTCACTTCTCAAATCTCACCTCTCATTCTTGTGAAAAACGCAAAAAGTAGAAAAACATGAAAATTGAAAACGAGAAAAATGAAAAAAAAAACGGAAAAATGTGAAAAATGAAAAAAAATGAAAAACCGGAAAAATGAGAAAATAGAAAAACGGTGAAAAATGTTGAAAATGGAAATTAAAAAAAACGAGAAAAATGTAAAAAAAAAATATGAAAAAGCGAAAAACTATATACTAATTTATTGATTTCAGTTAATCTAATTTTGTATTTGATTTGGATTCGATTTTTCACATTTTTCGTTGATTTTAATTATGTAAATAAAATTTTATGATTGCATTTAACTAGGAAAATATAAGTATTGTAATGGTTATTACATTACATCATAATTGTCAACCAAACATGGTAATAGAATCACTATTTCATTCCATTACATTACAATTTTGATTACATTACGACTTTGATTACATTACATTACATTACGGCATACCAAACGGACCCTTAGTTTACACACCTATTCCAAATCATGTTTAGAAACTTTTTATTGATCTCAATCAATTAAAAAGACCCGGAAACAAGATTTTGAGTTTTTATCATTGAAAAATTCATCAAACAACTTTTTTGGTGAGCCGTTTTCCAAATTTTATTTAGACTTCGTTAGCTGATCATTTTAGCTCAAATTAATTTTAATCTCTTTATTGACATCAATTCTTCAATTCTCAATTTTTATTTCGTAAAAAACGACCCCTTATAGCCTTTTTAATCGTCCATAAAGTACCCTCCACGAAACAGAATCAAGCTTTTGGTTTTTCAACCATCAAACAATTATTCTGTTACCCCATTTTTAATAATTTATTCCGACTCATTTGCTCGATCTTTTTCTGATATTCCACTTTTAAACCCTTCATTCGCACACTAGCCTTCGTTTCGCTATAATCCGACCTCTACAGCTCCCAATATTGAACCAAAAAGTTCCAAGAAATCACTGTTTTTGTTCCACAAGGTGTTGCTGATTTATTAGCTTGGTGGTAAATTTCTATCTAAGTCCCTGAACTCTCCGAACTGCTCCGAATTCACCCAGAATTACCCGGATACAAAACAGCCCCCGAGCCGATTTTCCGGAGTTCCAATCCTTCATTTCCCGCATCCCAATAACGACATAAAAAAGATTGGGTTAATTTTATTTCATCTTGTACATATTTGTTTTTATGACTTATTTACATTTCTAGCTTTAAAATTATTATTTCTTTTTAAGTTGTAATTTTCATGCTTTATTATTATTATTTGTAATACAAAAAGCATTGAAAAATATTTACAACATCAATAAAAATATAAAAGAAAATTAAAAAAATTTATATCTTTGTGTTATTTTATTGTTTTTATTTTTGGTACTTATCTTAAAAATTGTTTTTCCGACTGACCTGTCAAGTAACGTCGGGACCCAAGACCGTTGTTTTTATTTTCAGTCCTTGTGACGGTCGTCAATCGCTTTTCATTTAGAATTCAAGTAATTTAGGCGCACTATATTTATTTATTTTATTCAATTACCGTTTTATCCTTTGAGAAATAGCTTCTCTGGCACGTCCGCATTATTTTTACCATTTTTAATCCCCGCAAACGCGTATCAAGGTTGAAAATTGGGATATTTCGAAAATATCGCCAACAATTTTTGGCACGCCCAGTGGGACTCGAAACATTTTTTTTCTAGTACCGAAAATTTTTCACCAAATTTTTTTCTATTTTTAGGCTCAAATTTTGTTCCATTACTAAATTATTTAACCAGTGCTTTTACGTGGTATTTTATTGCTTTGATATTCTATTTAGTGTTTTATTTCCAGACATTGCTAAATATTATTTGTTGTTCAAGATGCCACCAAAGAAAAACACAGGTCGGGAATTACCCATTCTAGAGTCTGATGAAAATCAGAATAGGGGTCAAGATGAAAACGTTGACGCAAATGTACCCGAGGTTTATGTTGCCGAGACCGTGAGCCACTTGGAAGACGTTCATCGGACGTCAATGCCACAACCAGAATTTAACGTATTTTTTGCGAGACAAGAGGCACATATGCTCAACCTAGAAAGACTTGTAGCTGAGATGGTTCAAGCTTGTAAACAACCCAATTTAGAAAACAGGATTAATAATCTCACCGACGAGATGAATAGGATCCTAGATAGGTGTGCTGACATTTATGCTAAAAATTTGAATTCTCATAATGTTTCAGATAACACGAGGGAAGGCACTCCCCAAGGCGACCGATATAGGCCACCGTCTAGTCGGGAGGAAAACATGAGATTCAATGAGCGAGGAGATCGAAGAACCTCGGAACAATTTTCAATACCCCCAAATGTGCCTCATTTCAGGTCAAACACCGGACCTAATACCCACTCGGAGCACTATGGTGACAACTGTTGGTCCCTTATAACGTTACAAGTATAGTTCCAAGGGGGGGTTAGGAACTATTTAAACTTTTTAAAGATTTAGGGCAGACTTCTTTTCTCAAGAGAAAAGGTTTTAACAGCGGCGCTGAGTAATCAGTAAGATACTGGCTTAGTCAACTGGTGACTAGGTCAGTTTCTTGACTTGAGTCAGGAGATAGCACTTAAAGTCTATTCCTGAGCTCAGATGTTCGATGCGCACAACTCAGCTTGACCTCTTTACTTGGTCAGTTTTTGGTTATTTAAGCAAATAATATATATAAGGAGTTTAAGGTAAGAAATACGTTACTCAGCAGATTTATCCAGGTTCGGCTTCTTCTAAGCCTACGTCCTGTCCCCAGAACACGTTCCGAGATTTTGAATCCTCTACTGAGCTCTTTAAAGGTAGAGCCTCAAACCTTTTACAATCTTAGCAACTGAGTATAACAAGAGTACCTTCCTCTATACCTCTACTCAATCCTAATCTCTCGCTGAGTACTATAACCGAGTACTCAGCCTCTCCTTTCTAATCTCTAGAAATGATAAGTGTTTGTCCTAAACAATGATTGCTAAGACACCTTAGATGATTGAATAATCACTCTAGACTTTTACACAAATATATGAACTGTAGTGTAAGATTTGCTTTGCTTGCAGAACTTGCGTAGAAATTTGGTCAGCGTAATGGCTTGATCAAGTTCTGTGTTAAATGAAGCTTCTGATGGCACTATTTATAGAGACGTCTTGAGGCATCGGTCATTTCGAATTTTGAAATAACCGTTGGAGGGAAACGGCTTCCTGTCGTTGTTATCCTGACCTGCTCAGAGCTCTCGGCCAATCAGATTTGTGTATCTTCTATCCTCGGTCAGCTTTTGGTCAGCTCGGCAGAATGTCTCTCCTTTTATGGTAAAGTCAACTAGACAGCATACTGTGTCGTCTGAACTTTACCCAAAGTGGAAATACTTTATCTGGAAGTTTTCCTTAGCCAGCTGCTGTCTTGTACTCTTTGTCGAATCAACTCAGCAGCTTCGTTCCGAAGTTGTTCCCTGAAGGTCTTCTAGATCCTTCTCTTGCTGAGTTGCGTTTTGTACACAGCGACATCGTTTTGATAAACGCGGGCCGAGTTACATTAAACTGTTTGACTTGGGCTTTGATTGTTGTATTGGGCTTGGGCCTTTTAATCCTTATGTCTTATAATCAATTTAACTCAACATTGAACAAACACATTAGTAGAATAAATCAAAGCATTTAAACTTAGTGTGTTTAGAATATGTTTTTAATTACACTTAAACAATTTTGTCAAATCAAAATTATGTGGAAAGGTGTTTCAACAAACTCCCCCATTTTGATGTTGGCAAAACTATTCAGCGAGGAACTCAGTGTTGAGCTCCCCTATGATAGTTGACCTAATATAACTTAGCAAACTCCCCCGTAAGGGTTGAGCTACTGACTTAGTTTTACTCTAAACATTTAAAGGTTTAATCGAGTAAGTTTAAGGTCAGTTTTTTAGATATAGGTCAGTTCATGGAACATATTCTATTTTACTCAGTGTTTACGCGGAAGGTTTTATCATTCAGAGGGCGTTGAGTAATTTGTTGTTCAATGAGTTTTATAAGGCAGTGTTTTATAAACATATAGGTCAGTGTCAAACATGTTATCAGCATTTGGTTCAATCAATGAATTTTATAGGCCTTAAACATAGCTGATTTAATTGAAGATACAAAATAACATAATACACAGCATCTTATACAAATAATTCATAACTCAGAATTTGAACAGAAGCTGCAAGTATGATATTAAATATAGGTAGTCAGTGTTTACAAACAAAAGTTAAAAACAGGCATAGAGACTACTACATACTGAGCTAGCCTATATCTATTTCTTTTTCTTCTGTTTAGACTGACTACTAGACTCATGCTGTGTTCTCGCTTGTGTTTTCTCCCCCGTTTTGTCAGCATCGGGAGGAGGAATCCTAAAGCTGTCAGTTAAGACAACCCTGGTCAGTTTGTTGGACAGTGCTTTAAGTCTGTCAGCGCTTTCATTGACGCCATCAAAAATGGCAACTCCCTGATCTGAGACTTCAGCGGGTATATTGAGTTCGGCAGCGCTGATCATACTGACGACGAAAGCTTCAGACTTACCTATCCATGTAAGTGCATCAGTCATACCTGCAATGACTTGATGGAATGTCTTGAGTAAGTAGGTGTCATAGTATTGACGTTGAACATTGATGTGACGAATGTGATTGAAGGTTTGTCTGGTGATGGACAACATTTCATTCTGTTTCATTGCGTCAGTGTCCATCTCTTGCTTGTTCAGATTCAACAATCGAACAGCCTCACCAATTTGCTCAACTGAGCATTGAGAATAGGAAGCCATCTGCTCGTTGGTTTTGATTTGCTCGGTGTGAAGCTGAGCAAAGAGCATCTTGACTTCATCAGAGGTAGCGTAGCGTGTGTTCTCAGCTGACAAGGTCTGAACTTATTATTGTAGAGCGTTTAAGTGTTGAACAGTTGTCAACTGGATCTCAGCCAGCTTTGCAATGGAATCCTGCTTAGCTTGCTGTGTTTGATAGGAGATGATGATACTCAGCAAGTCCTTAAATCCCTTAACTTCGTTCAGAAGCTGAGTTACTTGGGAAAGCTGAGTAGTCTCTACATTAGAAGACTCAGCAGCAGGAGTAGACGATTGTTGAAGGTCTTTGATCAAGGTTTGTACTGAGTCGATGATGCATTTGCCAGACTCAGTGACATTCATGTAGCTTAAAGAACCTTCATTCAGTTGTTCAGTTGCATCAGTATGACCGGTGGGAAGAGGAGTTAGAGGAATGACGTGGTCAGTGACTGGTAGTGTTGTTCCAATCTGCACTTGAGATTCTGGTAGGGTTGATTGATCGGCAGAGTTGTTGAGTGGAGAAGTAGAAATTCGAATACTGTCGGTGCTGACGGGTGCAGATACATTTGGAGTCAGCACAATGCTTGGATGGACAGCATTGACAGTAATCGCCTCAACCTGACTTGTTGAGGTGGCGGAAGCACTTAAGTCGGCATGTTCCTGTTGAGAAGAAACAGAGGCTTGCTTTTCTATAGATGCCGATGTAGTAGAAGGTTGTTGTCGTTTGAAAAATTTTAGCTTCAGAGCAGAAGGGTCCTGGGTTGGCTTTTGAATAACGAAGTCAGGAAGACTTGGTGGTTGTACAGGAGGCTCACTGACTGTCTTCTCACATGCCTTAACCAACCTTCTTTTTCTAGGAGGATTGTCAGCCTGTATAGACTCTCCTGAGTGAGATGGAGAAGATTCTTGTTGCTCATTATTAAGCTGGTCAGCTTGTACTTGGACTTGATCAACATTGTGTTGGTCAAGTTCTAGGTCTTCTCCAGCAGCCAACACAGTATGGGCTTGCTCAGCTGCAACCTCACTGGTTGTTTCCTCATCATCCTCAGCATCACCCTGACCGCTGGCCTCTTCTTCTTCGTTATCTTCTGAACTATCACCATCTAGTTCTTCCTCGACTTGTGCAATAAACTGGTCGTCCAGATGCACTTCTTCTTCTTGTTTCTCAGACACAGTTCCTAAACACTGTGTGTAGTGAGAGTCACCAGGCACAACAATGTCAGTAGGGATAGCATCGAGGGGAGTCAGTGTAGAAGACTTGTGCTTTTTCTGAGGTTGCACATCAGCATCAGTTCTGTCCTCAGTTTCAGGCTCATCTTGCCTGCTTCGTTTATCAGCTGACTTAGGTCTCTCCTGACCCTTAGTACCAGCTGACTTTTGCCTCTTAGCTGGAGACTCAGTATCATGTGAAGGAGTCTCAAGAGCTTTCCTCTTACGAGAAGCGGGGGCCTTAGATCTTTTCCCTTTCTGCGGAACAACTGTTTCTCAACTTGTCCAGCAGCAGCAGCAGCAGCAGCTTTTCCTTTCTTTAGAGGCTGACCGAACTTCAACGCTCTCAGTGAAGCTGCTGTGATCTTAGATCCTTTAGCTTCTACTTCATCAGTTAGGTCTATCTGATGATCAATGAGGATCATGGTGATGAGTGATCCTAGCCTTAGAGTTCCGGTACTCCTTAGGAAGCCAGCAACGAGGAATACTGGCATGTTGATCGGCTTGTACGTCAGCATATGCCAGATGAAGCATTGCTCGAAGTTTGTTGCTGAGGTGGTGCAGTTAATCTTGGGATAGATAAAATAACTCAGCAGATAATGAGCCATCTTTTGGTGCTGACCCATGGAGGAACTGGATACTTCTCTTGAGTGGCCTGCAGGTTTACAGAAGTTGACCTCGTACCCAGTACCATCCTGATCTCCAGATCTCCTTAGCCTTGCTCCCTCAGTTTTTAACTTGAGCAGATTCCCTAGGTAGAGAGGGTTGATGAAGATGGTTTTCTCTTTCACCACGGTTACCAAGTAGTCCTGGTTATCATTGGCAACGCGAAGGTTGTGGTAAAACTCCTTTACAAGGTCAGGATAGGTGGGATCCCTAATCGAAAACAGCTCAGTCCATCCATTCTGTGAAATCCACTCACAGAAGGGTTGTTCGGATTGTACGAAGGCTTCAGATACCCATCTTGAGGGCTCAACCTTCCATTCTCGGACGTTTTCGAAGACCTTTGAATAGGTCCTGACTTTTTCAGGCTTTCCCTTACCAGAGGAGGTTTGGCCAGTTTTTCCTTTGCTCGGCGAGGTGACCTTGGTAGATTCCGACACAGAGGTTTGCCTGGAAGTTTCATCGGAGCTGGGCTTAGGGTGGCCGGCACCGGAAATGTTGAATGAAACTTTAGTCATAGTTGAAGAATGCGTTTGGGAAGCTTTGAGAGTTTTTAGAGAGAAAGCTTTCTTTGCCTTAGAATTCGGTAGTCGTAAAGAGAAAACAATGGGAATTTACCCATTATTTATAGTGGTGAAGTGTGGATTTTAACGAATCCATGTGTCAGTTTTGCCTCGGGATTGTGAACCAACAATGATCCTGGCATTTATGACACATTCGGCGCGTACGTCATCTTAGGTGGCTATACGCGTGCTTTTGCATTTATTCTAACGGATCTAACACTCAGCGTTTAGAATACTAAGCGTTTCATATGATGAGTGGTCAGTATTGCATAAAGGGATTATTTCTAAGTTTAAACTAACTTACTCAGTGTGCAAATTTACTCAGTATTTGCTGTTCAATTAATTTCAATGAGTACTCAGCAAAAACAATCATTCAGCATAGTAATTCACTCAGCATGCATATTCATTTAGTTCAGGAATTTACTGAAGAGGATTAAACATACCAATAGCTTCTCTCAGTATGCTGAACTGCTCACGGGCCAGTGGCTTCGTGAAGATATCCGCAAGCTGCTCGTCCGTTGGGACAAAGGTCAGCTTGATCTCTCCCTTGAGTACATGATCTCTAATGAAGTGATGTCTGATGCTGACATGCTTCATTCTGCTGTGTTGAATTGGGTTCTTTGAAAGATCAATTGCACTTTTGTTGTCACATTTGACTTCAATTGTCTTTGTTTGAACACCATAGTCTTCAAGTTGTTGCTTAATCCATAGGACTTGAGCAACACAATGACCAGTAGCAATGTACTCAGCTTCAGTGGTAGACAGGGCTACTGACGCCTGCTTTTTGCTGAACCAGGATACAAGACAGCTTCCTAAGAAGTGACATCCTCCAGAGGTGCTTTTACGTTCCAGCTTATCCCGTCCATAGTCAGCGTCAGTGTATCCGATGAGTGTGAAATCATGAGTATTGGGATACCATAAACCTGCGTTCACTGAGCTTTGCAAATATCTAAGGATTCTTTTTACAGCAATGTAATGAGATTCCTTAGGGTTAGATTGATATCTAGCACAGTAGCATACTGAAAACTGAATATCCGGTCTGCTTGCTGTTAAGTAAAGTAGAGAGCCTATCATACCTCGATATAACTTGCTGTCTACCGACTTACCATTCTCGTCAGCGCATAGGACATTGTCAGTGCCCATAGGAGTGGATATTGGCTTGCAATTTTCCAAATCATATTTCTTTAATATCTCCTTGGCATATTTGGCTTGACTGATGAAGATGCCATTCTTTCCTTGTTTAATTTGAAGACCGAGGAAGAAGTTGAGTTCTCCCATCATGGACATTTCAAACTCAGTCTGCATTTGTTTGCTAAACTCCTTGCACATTGATTCGTTAGTTGCACCAAATATTATATCATCAACATAAATTTGGGCCAGCAGGGTATCTTTACCCTTTTTCTTAATGAATAAGGTTGTATCAGCTTTGCCTCTAACGTAATTTCTAGTCAGCAAAAAACTGGTCAGCCTCTCATACCAAGCACGTGGTGCTTGCTTGAGGCCGTACAGAGCCTTTTTGAGTTTATAAACGTGGTTTGGGAATTTAGGATCCTCAAAACCTGGAGGTTGATTAACATAAACCTCCTCGTTTATAACTCCATTAAGAAATGCACTTTTGACATCCATTTGGAATAATTTAAAGTTCATGTAAGATGCATATGCACATAGAATTCTAATTGCCTCTAGCCTTGCCACTGGGGCAAAGGTCTCACCGTAGTCAATACCTTCTTGCTGACTGTAGCCCTGAGCTACAAGTCTTGCTTTGTTTCTGACCACGTTTCCTTGTTCATCCATCTTGTTTCTGAAGACCCATCTTGTTCCAATGGTCTTCTGACTCTTTGGATGAGGCACTAGCTCCCATACATCGTTTCTTCTGAATTGATCGAGCTCCTCTTGCATTGAGATCATCCAGAATTCATCGTACTCAGCTTCAGCGAAATTCTTCGGTCCTTGAACTGAGACGAAGGCTACATTGCTGAGGTACTTCCTGAGTTGATTCCTCGTCATCAGGGTATTCCCAGCAGAATCAAGGATTGCACTCTCTGAGTGCCCTCTTGGAATCCTTATCTCTTTAGGTAGATTTATGTCTTGTGCTGTCTGTGTTTCAACAATCTCTGCAGAAGTAGATGGGTCAGTGAAAGTAATCTTAGGTTCACTCTTACTCTTGGTCAGCCTTTTAGTGAATGACTCAGTAGCTGGTTCTTGATCAGCGGTTACTGAGTGTGGATCATCCTCGGTCAGCGGTTGATATCTACCTGCAGGGTTAGTTTCGTCGAACTCCACATGTACTGACTCTTCTAAAACTTGAGTTCGTTTATTAAAACCTCTGTATGTTTTGCTGTTTGTTGAGTAGCCTAGAAAGATAGCCTCATCAGCTTTTGAATCAAACTTTGCTAAGCTATCTTTGGTATTTAAAATGAAACATTTACAGCCAAAGGCACGAAAGTATCCAATATTGGGCTTTCGTCCTTTCCAAAGTTCATAGGGGGTTTTCTTTAATATAGGTCTAACTAGAGCCCTATTAAGAATATAGCACGCTGTGTTGACAGCCTCTCCCCAAAAATACTTTGGAAGCCTATGCTCATCCAGCATTGTCCTGGCTATTTCAACCAGAGTTCTGTTCTTCCTTTCAACAACCCCATTTTGTTGAGGTGTTCTAGGAGCAGAAAAATTGTGGTCAATACCGCTGGCTTCACAGAATTCAACAAACTTTTGGTTTTTGAATTCTCCACCATTATCGCTACGGATGTGAGCTAATTTTAGGTCTTTATCATTTTCAATTTTTCTAACCAAATTTGAAAATGTCTCAAAGGTCTCATCCTTGCTACTCAGCAAGATGACCCACGTGTACCGAGAGAAGTCATCTACAATGACCAAGGAAAATCTTCTTCCACCCAGACTCAGCGGCTGGACTGGACCGAAGAGATCCAAGTGTAGTAACTCTAACGGACGCTTAGTTGAGACAATATTTTTACTGTGAAATGATTGTTTGGTTTGTTTTCCAGCTTGGCAAGCGTGACATAATTGATCTTTTTCAAATTTAAGTTCAGGCAGTCCCTCAACCAATTGCTTTCTTGCTAATTTGGCCAGGAGGTCCATGCTTACATGACCAAGTCTCCTATGCCATAGCCAGGAATTTTCTTCCTTTGATACTAAGCATACAGTTTTTGAAAACTTTTTCTTTAAGTCTAGCATAAAGACATTATCTATGCGAGGGGCAGTTAAGATTAACTCATTTGATTCACCCTCGTATATTTTACATCCAGTAGCATCAAATATAACTTTTCTCCCATTGTCACATAGCTGAGCTACGCTGAGTAAGTTATATTTGAGTCCGCTGACTAGGGAGACAGATTCAATAGTAGGATTACCTCCAATGGTTCCTGACCCTACTATCTTACCCTTCTTGTTGTCTCCAAAACTTACACTTCCTCCTCGTTTACGCTCAAACGTGATGAACTGAGTTTCATCACCAGTCATATGCCTCGAGCATGCGCTGTCAATATACCACATCTTTGACTTCTCAGCACATCTCATGCTTACCTGCATTGTAACTAGTTACTTTTAGGTACCCAATTCTTTTTGGGTCCTTGCTTGTTAGGTGCAACATGTAAAGCATCATATTTTATTTTATGGCAACATACTTGGATAGTATGGCCATTCTTTCTACAGAAGTCACAGCTGACATTCTGTTTAGGATGTTTCACTGACTTGTCAGCACCTTAGTGGTGTGTCCTTTCTTCCCACAAAAGTCACACTGGACTTTTCACTGGGGATTTCATCTCTGCTGAGTACCTTGGTACTAAGTTCTCAGAGGAATGTTTCTTTTATTTGGAACCTTTAATTGGTTCTGGATAGTTGTGACGTCCTTTCTCAATTTCTTTGAAACTGATTGGACTTCAGAGACAGACTCGTGTATGATCTTCATGTTATCATGCAGAGTTGAATTGTCCTGAAGAAGGAATCTGAGGTCACTCAGCTTGACCTCTTCCACTTAGTCACAGCGCCTGCTGAGTGCTCTAACTTTCTTATTACACTTCTTGACAAGTGTGTAGAGATCACTCAGGGCATTAACCATATCGTTTCTGAGCTGGGTAAGAGTAATTACCTCATTTGATTGCTCCTCGTCATCTGATGCGACGGATGGGTCAGCATGCTCAGAGACGCATGACTCAGCAAGTTCGTAAGCCATGAAGCATATCTTCGCTGACTCGGTGGCCTCAGCTTCTGTAGATGAAGACTCATCACTGTCGCTCCATGTAGCCACCATTGCCTTCTTGCCGCTCTTCTTGTCTTTCCTCAGTGTGGGGCAGCTTGACTTAATATGGCCAGTTTGATGGCACTCAAAGCATGTAATGGGCTTTGAGCTGTCCTTTTTGTATTTGTTGTCGCTTGAGTCAGCTTTATACTTATCAAACTTTATGTAAGGCTTCTTAGAATATTTGTCATTCTTCCTGAATAGCCTTTTCATCTTCCTTGTGAACATAACCATCTTTTCATCATTAGTTGAGCTCCCGTCAGTGGAGTCAGCTTTCATGACAAGAGACTTCTGCTTCTTGTCTTCAGATTTTTCCTTCACCTCGAAGTTTTTCATAGATATCTAATGGGTCAGCAACGAGCCGATGAGTTCGTCATATTTATAGGTGGTTAAATCCTGAGCTTCCTCAACAGCGGTCTTCTTTGCTTGCCAGTCTTTAGGAAGACTTCTGAGTATCTTTTTGACTTGTTCTTCCTCAGTGAAGATTTTCCCAAGTCTCTTGAGCTCATTAATGATGTTGGTAAACCTTGCATTCATGTCTGAAATGCCCTCATCATTGTTCATCTCGAACATCTCGTACAGTCTCATCTGCTGATTCACCTTGGACTCCTTTACTTTATTGGTTCCCTCATAGGTGACTTCCAGCTTTTTCCAGATCTCTTGCGCCGACTCACAACCTGAGATTTTATTATATTCTGCAGCATCGAGCGCACAGTGAAGCATATTGATAGCCGAAGCGTGATTTTGAAGCTTCTTAAGATCATCCTCTGTCCATTTGGCCTCAGCTTTTACAACTGTTAGGCCAGCCACAACTTCGACAGGTACAAATGGGCCTTGAACTATAGATAGCCAGGCACTCATATTTGTAGCCTGAATGAAATTTTTCATCCTATTCTTCCAGAAGGTATAGTTAGACCCGAAGAATAGGGGAGGCCGAGTGATGGACAGCCCCTCAGGCAGTATCTGAGTTGTTTGGTTTCCTGGGAGAAACCGAGTACTGTTTTTGCCCATGGTAGGGATCAGCTCAAGGTTGTTAGACCTTTTACAGTGGGCTTTTAAGCTCTGATACCACTTGTTGGTCCCTTATAATGTTACAAGTATAGTTCCAAGGGGGGGGGGTTAGGAACTATTTAAACTTTTTAAAGATTTAGGGCAGACTTATTTTCTCAAGAGAAAAGGTTTTAACAGCGGCGCTGAGTAATCAGTAAGATACTGGCTTAGTCAACTGGTGACTAGGTCAGTTTCTTGACTTGAGTCAGGAGATAGCACTTAAAGTCTATTCCTGAGCTCAGATGTTCGATGCGCACAACTCAGCTTCACCTCTTTACTTGGTCAGTTTTTGGTTATTTAAGCAAGCAATATATATAAGGAGTTTAAGGTAAGAAATACGTTACTCAGCAGATTTATCTAGGTCCGGCTTCTTCTAAGCCTATGTCCTGTCCCCGGAACACGTTTCGAGATTTCGAATCCTCTATTGAGCTCTTTAAAGGTAGAGCCTCAAACCTTTTACAATCTTAGCAACTGAGTATAACAAGAGTACCTTCCTCTATACCTCTACTCAATCCTAATCTCTCGCTGAGTACTATAACCGAGTACTCAGCCTCTCATTTCTAATCTCTAGAAATGATAAGTGTTTGTCCTAAACAATGATTGCTAAGACACCTTAGATGATTGAATAATCACTCTAGACTTTTACACAAATATATGAACTATAGTGTAATATTTGCTTTGCTTCTTGCTTGCAGAACTTGCGTAGAAATTTAGTCAGCGTAATGGCTTGATCAAGTTCTGTGTTAAATGAAGCTTCTGATGGCACTATTTATAGAGACATCTTGAGGCATCGGTCATTTCGAATTTCGAAATAACCGTTGGAGGGAAACGGCTTCCTGTCGTTGTCATCCTGACCTGCTCAGAGCTCTCGGCCAATCAGATTTGTGTATCTTCTGTCATCGGTCAGCTTTTGGTCAGCTCGGCAGAATGTCTCTCCTTTTATGGTAAAGTCAACTAGACAGCATACTGTGTCGTCTGAACTTTACCCAAAGTGGAAATACTTTGTCTGGAAGTTTTCCTTAGCCAGCTGCTGTCTTGTACTCTTTGTCGAATCAACTCAGCAGCTTCGTTCCGAAGTTGTTCCCTGAAGGTCTTCTAGATCCTTCTCTTGCTGAGTTGCGTTTTGTACACAGCGACATCGTTTTGATAAACGCGGGCCGAGTTACATTGAACTGTTTGACTTGGACTTTGACTGTTGTATTGGGCTTGGGCCTTTTAATCCTTATGTCTTATAATCAATTTAACTCAACATTGAACAAACACATTAGTAGAATAAATCAAAGCATTTAAACTTAGTGTGTTTAGAATATGTTTTTAATTACACTTAAACAATTTTGTCAAATCAAAATTATGTGGAAAGGTGTTTCAACAACAACAACGTCCGTGGTTCGGGGGGCACGTGGAGAAATCAATGCCGTGACCATACCCGCGAATATACTCGTGAAAATATTCGTGAGAATTCCCGTGATAATAATAACTTATCTCGTGTTTTAGGTGTGAGGAGCGAAATATGTACTGAAGCGGAGGATAGGCAACGTATTCGGAACATCGTGCAAGAAATTTATGGACCTACGGTCCGTGAAGTGTACCACCCGGAGTTTCAGAAAGCCTACCCTAGGGAATACGTACCCATTTCCTCATAATTTTAGAATTCCAGATTTTTCTTTATTTTCAAGTGAAAGTGGACAATCTACCATCGAGCACCTTGCCCGATTTTCATTTCAATGCAGCGGGATTAGTGCGGAGCAAGACTTTGATATGCTTCGTTTACGTTTATTCCTCGGATCACTAACTGGACCGGCTTTCACATGGTATACGACATTACAACCTGAATCTATCAGAAGCTGGGGTCGCATGGAACAATTATTTCATGCTCAGTTCTATCGAACTGAGCCCGAGCTATGTGTCATCGAACTATCTCGTATGGTTCAGCGCTCAGGTGAGTCCGTTGAAAGTTTTATTAATCGTTTCAAGAAAATGAGGCATAGATGTCGAATTAATATTCTTGAAATAGAGTTTGTTAAAATTGCTCAACGTGGCTTAGAGTTTGAAAATAGGAAGAAATTCCAGGGCATTGATTTTTGTGATTATTATGAACTTGTTGCTAAAGTGTCAGAATATGAAAAATTAATGAGCGAGGATAATCGTAGGAAGAAAAATTCTGTAGGTAGTTACCATCAGGATATAGAAACCAATGAGGTAGCTATAGCCGAACTAACTAGAACAGGATTCCGCGTTTGTCCAATGCTAGCAAAAAGTCCAAAATCTCCCGAAGTGGTTAGACAAAATGCGAATGTGCAATATACATTTGACGTTTCTAAAACCGAGGAACTTTTTGATTATTTGTTAAAGGAAGGTTTTATCACCTTACCTCATGGATATATTATTCCATCTAGAGATGACACTAATGGAAATACTTTTCGTAAATATCATGATAGTTGGAGCCACAATATGTAATCTTGTGTTGTCTTTAAGAATGTTGTGCAGGACAGAATAAACAAAGGCGTGCTGAAATTTCTTGAAAAGAAAGAAAGCATGTTGATTGACGAAGATCCATTTCCAACCTCCACCATGATAAATGTGACTTCCATTGAGATACCACCTCCTAGACGTGATGTCCATAGCAACACCTCGAACCTGAAGGAAGGTCACTTTGGTCACCCAAAAACAAGGCGAATTTGGGTACTAAAAGGAACCTTTCAACCCATCGAGGGGAAGGAAGGAAAGCCCCAGAGAAAACAAAAGTCGAAAAATAAAAGTGGCACAAACCAATGCCAACCGCGTTTCATCACTCCATCGGCACAAGTTCCTACCGATAAATGGTTCGTCAACCGACATAAAAAATTCCCACAACCTCTCTCAAAAAATGCAAAAAGAAGAATAAGAAAAAGAGAGACAGAAAAAAGAAGGAAAAACGAAAGAGATTAGCCTAGTGTCGATTCTAGCAACGTTTCGAAGGAAAAGATACAAGAAAATAAAAAAGTGGAGATTCGTGTCGGAGACTTTATAATCCAAGTTGGATGTGCAGCTACTTCTTTGATTTTACCAATAAATTTCAAAAGTGAAGATCCAAAGGAGGAAATGAACAAAGTCCAAGAAGAACGGCGAAGTAGTGTCACAACACAAGCTTCATCGGAAGATCGGATGAAGCGAGTTTATTTTGATAAACCCACTTCAAAGATGACACAGCACATCAAGCCATTATACGTCAAAGCACATATTGATGGCAAGCCATTGTCGAGGGTTCTAGTTGATAATGGATCAGCTGTTAACATCATGCCATTAAAGATGGCACTAGCTCTCGGGAAATCCGTAGGCGACATAATGACGTCAGAAATTTCTGTCTCAGCTTTTACCGGCGAAATTGCTAAAACCTATGGGGTTTTACCTGTCCAACTTACCATCGGTACCCAAACCACTACGGAAGCATTTTTTGTGGTGAGCTCTATAGCAAGTTATCAAGCGTTGCTCGGTCGAGATTGGATTCACTCTAACTCATGCATTCCGTCATCTTTGCACCAACTTTTACTACTTTGGAAATGGGATGACGTTGAGGTGATTCGGGCAAATGAAAAACCTATTGAGACACATTCGGATATGGTGGAGTCTCGATTATACGAAGATAGCATTGGTCCAATCAAGATCAAGACTAAAGGAAAAAGCAAGTCATGCGCCAATCAAGTGAAGAGCATCTTCAAGATGAGCACCATTGTGTCTTACCATAGGTCAGTTAGCAATGAATCTCTCATCGAAGAGGTTTAATGATTTTGTCATAGCCGAAGGACAAAGCGGTAGCATCAGCTGCTATAGAAAAAATAAAGATGCGAAAAGGTACGAGGTGTCTTTTATTTTTTGTTTTGTTCCGTTTTTGCATCATTTTACATTTTAGTTTTTCTTTTAAGTTGTTAATTAGCATCATTGATATTTTTAGCGTGCTTAGAGGTAATAAAGCATCCAATTCAAAAAAAAAGTGTAAAAAATGAAATGAGAAAAGACATAAATGAAAATGAAGAAAAACAATAAAAGTCTGTCTACATGTCCCCAAAAATTAAAAAAGAATAAAAGAGCTGCGAGATATAAAAAAATCAAGACAAAGAAGCTCAGTGTAGCCTTTTCCACCCGATTTGTCATCCACTTGCTCAGTTTTGTCCCATCAAATACGAGATGACAACATGTGTAGCACCGATGGCATCCAAGCTCAAAGATGTCGGGAGGCAGGTTTTGTCATGTACGATATATCCATATCATCAAATGGATTCTCAACTCCAAGCTCAAGAGGTTCAAGACGGATATAAGCCAATCATGATTCTTGAGAAAAAGAAGTGACAATTCAATTTATTTCCGCCAATCAGTAGCTCAAAGAAGTTTATTAACAACGGAAGTGAAGTTGCGAATTCATAGACGTAGTTAAACCAATTTCAATAAGCAACAGATCTATATGGATATAAATCGGATTCAACTTCAACATTTTTCAGGAATAAGCTCAACTCAAGATCAATTTTTATACAATTTAAATAAAATGGCAGCAACTATTTTGTTTAAATGAGTAGAAAAAACAAATTGCAAATTGATCCTAGTTACGAAGGAAAATAAAGGCAGCGACGAGCATTTTCGGCATCAACAAGCATGGCGTGAGTGATGCAAATTTCAGCAGCAGCGAAGCATATCAGTCAAAGCCGAAGCAAGCAAAAATCGAGATTGCAATATCAGAAAATGCAGCAGCAGATGAGCATGTCTCGTAATTCAAAAAAAAAATTCAACAAGTCATCCAGCAATTCCATCACACACCGTCAATTTTCATACAAAATTTACATCGATGATTTTTACTTTCTTTCTGAGCCATGAACCAGCAGAAATCATGTGTAAAAATGACGAGGAAGCTGCAAAGAACACAATTTCAGCTTCAACAATATCGGTATTAACGGGTAAAAAAAAAATTTAATAAAAGACTTATTTTATGTGCAAAATTCATTTCCAAATCTTTTACACATAAAATAGGGGGGTAATTGTTGGGGGCTAATTAATTTTTTGTGTTTTAGCATAGGTTATAATTTTTATAGTTATTTTATTTTAATTAAATTCATTTTGCAATGAAATAAAAAGGTGATAAAAGAAAAATAGAAAATAATATCAAAAGATTATTATAAAAAGAAAACGGGAATAAAAAGAAAAGAAAAAGAAATAATAAAAATCAGGGGTAAATTTGCACCATTTTTCAATAATCCGTCCAGCAACTTCGACAACAAAAATGGACCCCGAAATAGCAAGATATCAGACAGTTATTATTTTTTTCAGAAAGTTCAGGATGTTAGCTTTCCGGAATGTCAAAAACGGAGCTAAAATGAAGCCGGTAGAATTTTTCAAAGAGAAGCAGTGCTGAAAAACGGGTTTGAATATGTCTACCTATTTGAGGAACGTATTTCACGGCATTACCTCCATTTTTCCAACTCCCAACTCAGCCATTTTCTTTCTTCAACTTATGGGAAGGTAATGGGATCATGGGTGAGAAGTTTAAGGGCCACTAATATGGGATTTGTTACTCAAAATCCTATAAATAGAGCACAACTCTTTCATTCCAATCCTCACTCAAAATCAATCAACCAATAGCGCCCTTTGCGCACAAGTAGGACGGAGATATCCAGCAACAAGAAGAAGGAAAAAGATTGAATAAAGGAACATAACTCAATTTTTCTCTCAAATCATCTACCAAAATCGGCATTTTTATCAATCCTTAGATTCGTAGAAATCGTTCTTTAGCATCTAATTAGTTTAAACAATGTCTCAATTCCTAGAATTAGTTCTTTAATTTTTCGTTTCTCAGAAAAGCTTCCAATTTTCAGAAACTTCAAATCCAAAATTCTCTTAGTTTACTCAACCAATTTTCAAATCGTTTCTTGCAATCTCTTAGTTAAGTCAGTAAAATCATCACCCAATCCTTGGTTCAAGCTTTCTTTATTCATGGTGATGGTTTTTTTTTTTTTATCAGATGGGTGATGGTGTTATTCTTTGAAGTTTGAAGCACACTATTTATTGAAACCAGGTTCTACTGTTTGCATTGTTTGTGGTCTTTATTTCTTGATAAGAGATTAATTTTCTAATGTTGATTAAAAATATTTTATTGATTTCAATTAACAAGCAATTTTATTTTTAATATTTATCTTATTTTTGAATATTTATTTTTATAATATTTTTATTTGGGTTAAGGTGTAAAAATACCTCTAGCGTTTTGGATCATGAACAATTTTAACCCTAACGTCTAAAATAATGCAATTTTATACCTAACGTTTATAGCCAAGAGCAATTTTACCCCTAACATTGATAATTTGGGTCAATTTCAGAAATAATTCATTAAGCTGTCTGCTCGGTCATGAATTTTATCGGTAACAAATCACAAACATGTGTTGGGATGTGAAAAAAATGAAAAAATATACTGTTTTTTTTGTACGAAATAGACAAAAAAAATTCAAAAAATTCACCGAGTTTATAAATATTAATCTCCAATTCTATTATTAAATTACAAAAAACATGAAATCCTTTTTTTCAGAACGAATTGATATGCAATTGGTGCAAAATAAGGAACAAAAATATCTTTGTTTTATAATAGTGTCCGAAATTGATTCAAATTATCAACATTAGGGGTAAAATTGATCTTGGCTACAAACTTTATGGGTAAAATTGCACCATTTAAGACATTAAAAGTAAAATTGTTCCTTACCCAAAATGTTAAGGGTATTTTTACACATTAACCTTTTTAATTTCGATATAAGAAAATATTATTAAAATAAAATATAAAAATATTAAATTATTATTTTTATCAAAATGTGGAGAGGAGAGAGAATGTAAAAGATAACAATGTAATTTTAATATTTTAGAATCATATATTTTTAAAGTATAAAATTAAAGTTTATATATCAAAATGTAAAATACATCAAAGTTTGTTTCTATAAATATAAAATTGCTTCAAGCTGTAAGACATTTAGATTTGAAATTAAACTGTTTGATATATTGTTGCAAGAAAATAATTTTGAAATGACAGAATAGTGATTTGTCAGTGTAGTATGATATCTAGTGCTGAAGGATATGTTTCCTGCTCCAATAATACACATCTATATTTAGTAATTTGAAGGCCACAGAAAAACTGTCCATTAGCCTAATATGACCCATCTTCTATTATTGCCTAAATTCTCTATCGTAACAATGCAGATTTTTGTCATCAAATGTTCGAAGTGATAGTTAAATGTTCAAAGTGAAAAACCATATTTCAAACTGTAATGTGACTATAAAGAAACTGTAAAAACCGTAATTTAAACTGTCAAAATTATAATTTCAAACTCATATTTAAAAGAATAAAACATTTTTAACCGAATTAGATGTTTACTACTGTTGGCGATATTTTCGAAATATCCCAATTTTCAACTTTGATACGCGTTTGCGGAGATTAAAAATGGTAAAAATAATACAGGCGTGCCAGAGAAGCTATTTCTCAAAGGATAAAACGGTAATTGAATAAAATAAATAAATATAGTGCGCCTAAATTACTTGAATTCTAAACGAAAAGCGATTGACGACCGTCACAAGGACTGAAAATAAAAACAACGGTCTTGGGCCCCGACGTTACTTGACAGGTCAGTCGGAAAAACAATTTTTAAGATAAGTACCAAAAATAAAAACAACAAAACAACACAAAGATATAAATTTTTTTAATTTTCTTTGATATTTTTATTGATTTTGTAAATATTTTTCAATGCTTTTTGTATTACAAATAATAATAAAGCATGAAAATTACAAATAATAATTTTAAAGCTAGAAATAAAATTAACCCGATCTCTTTGATGTTGTTGGGATGCGCGAAATTAATGATCGGAAGGGGTCGTTTTTTACAATTTAAAGAATAACAATTCTGAGCTTCTTAAAGTTGAAGCTCACATATGGAATCTTATCTTCAACTTCATTAACTCCATGTCTCTTAAATGTGGAGTTGAATTAGGCATTCCAGATATCATCAATAGCCATGGAAAACCCATCACTATTTCTGAGCTCAATTCTGCTCTATCTATCCACCCAACAAAATCTTAATTGAAAATAAAAAACATTATTAAAATAAATACTTTAAAAATAAGAGAAATAAGAGTAAAGTTACTCTTAATTGAAAATGCTCCTAATTTTTTAATCAACATGAGCACAAAATTAATCTTTTATGAAGAAATAAAGACCACAAACATCCTTTCAAAAAAAGAAGAAGACCACAGCCATAATTAGATGTAAAGCATATCCTACATTGTATGCCAAAAATAGTAGAACCTGATTTCAATAAATAGTGTGCTTCAAACTTCAAAGACTAACACCATCATCATCACCATGAATAATTCAAAGAATAACAATTCTGAGCTTCTTAAAGCTCAAGCTCACATATGGAACCACATCTTCAATTTCATTAACTCCATGTCTCTTAAATGTGCAGTTGAATTAGGCATTCCAGATATCATCAATAGCCATGGAAAACCCATCACCATTTCCGAACTCAGTTCTGCTCTATCTATCCATCCAACAAAATCTCATTGCCTTCCTCGCTTGATGCGCCTTCTGATTCATTCTGGTTTCTTTGCTCTCTCAAAAACTAAGGAACAACAAGAAGAAGGGTATGTTCTCACAAATTCATCTCAGCTACTCCTAAAAGACAATCCATTCAGTATCATACCATACTTACAAGCTATGCTTGATCCTGTTTTCACAAAACCATGGAATTTCACTAGCAGTTGGTTCCAGAATGATGTTCCTTCCCCTTTTGAAGCTGTTCATGGGAAGGCACTTTGGGATTATGCTGGATGTGATCCTAAGATCAATGATTTGTTTAATAATTGTATGGACAGTGAAACTAGACTGATTACGAGTGTTCTGATTAATCAAGGGAAAGAGGTGTTTGATGGATTGAATTCAGTGGTTGATGTTGGAGGTGGAATTGGAACTGTAGCCAAAGCTATAGCTGAAGCATTTCCTCATATTGAATGCACTGTGCTTGATCTTCCTCACGTGGTCGCCGGCCACCGTGATACTGATAATCTGAAATATGTTGCTGGCGACATGTTCGAGGCTGTTCCTCCTGCAGATGCCATTCTAATAAAGGTATGATAGAAGTTTGTTTCGTGTCAGTTTGTTTCTATGTCTTTTTGGTGTAGGTGTCCATTATGGATTAAAAATAATGTTTATGGTGTTAGTTTTGGTGTTGTTAGCATTTTAATCCGTTTTTTTTTATAATCATGTTAATTAGTAAAAGTTAAATGATAATCAAACTAATTTTTTAAATTTTTGTTAAGGTAAAGCTAAAATTAATGGTGCTAAAAAAACCTTAGATTAAAATTGATCTGGCTGAAAAATGTTAATATGGTTTTCACCGTAACTCTTTCCAAGAGTGTTTACTAAACCAAGAGTTGTTAATTTATAATTATTTAATTAAAAAGGACAATATTATTCAAAATCATATTATTATCATCGAACTAATTGAACTAAAAGTTGAAACTGACACTTAAGATATATAATAGATTTTATATTATCTTTGACACCCTCCACATGGAAATGACATTTAAGCTTATAGGACCATTCGTTTTTATAAGATCACTCTAAAAGGTATTTGCACGTGAAGATGCGTCAGAGATTCCTATAAGATTTATTATTAGAGCTTAACTATAAGGTTAATCTGTTGGTTAAAAGGGTTCAATGACACTAGATCATTTTCAACCTCTTCACGTTTATTATTATAGTGATTTTTAAGATTTGATATTTATGAAACAAACTTGAAATTTCAATGGCTATCATTCCAATTTAAACGTGATTTTTTTTTGTTTAACTTCTTTCATTTTCTACTGAATTTGATTTGTAAAAAGCAGTCGACTTTGCACGATTGGAGTGACGAAGATTGTTTAAAGATACTGCAACAATGTAAAAGTGCAATTGAAGAGAGGAAAGGAGGGAAGGTTATTATCATAGATATGGTGATAGAAAACCAGAAAGAAGATAATGTAGCCACTGAAACACAGCTCTTCTTTGATATGCTGATGATGGTGCTGGTTACTGGTAAAGAAAGGAATGAAAAAGAATGGGCTAAACTCTTCTCTGCCGCTGGTTTCAGTGGCTATAAGATTGTCCCAATTCTCGGTTTAAGATCTATTATTGAAGTTTATCCATAATTATTTGTGATTGTGATTATTGGAAATATGTCAGAAAGAAATAAACAAAAGCAGAATAGAATTGGATTGGATTTTTCTTCTCTTGTGTTTGATTTTATTTTGATAATTGTTGAATATTATACCTTCTAATTAAGATTCTCTATTTATTTACATTGGATTTTTGTTATAACGGGTTAATGAGTTAAAGAGTCATACAACTCATTTAATAGATTTTGATATATAGCAGGTTAATGGGTCAAATGTGTTGTGTTAATTTTTTACTCATGTTTTACCTGTTTAATTAATTGAGTTATCTAGGTCAACCGTGTCAACCCGTTTAATAAACGGATCGTGTCGTGTCAACCGGTTTATTAAACATGTCATGTTAGGGTTGACTAAACAGGTCGCCTAAGTAGGTTGACACGACCGGTTTACAACTTGCGAACCTATATTCACACTCCAACAATACTCATCATATTCATTCGGTAATTTAAAAGGCTTGGACACTGTATAGTAAACAACCTATTACTTTTTATGTTTTATTTTGGCTTCAATTTCTTTCAATATGGTCCCGGCATGTTAGTGACATTATAAGGCCAATACACCTTCTCAATCAAAATATAACAAGATTGAAAAGACATAATAATAACTCTATTGATACAGCATTTTTAGTTTTCGGATTTCCGTTGGTTTTAGATTAGAGGTGGCAATTTCGTATTTTGTGTCAAAATCGTGTTATCATATATATATATATATATATATATATATATATATATATATGTTCCATATGGTTTTATTATATGTTATAAATGCTAGAAAAATGATTTTTGTATCAATCATGTGGTTTCAGTTAGGTTGTCTCTGTAAATCGTGTTTTCGTGTTAGAAATTGCCACCCCTAAAACATAAAGAGATGTTCTGAAACATATATCAAAGTTAACTAGTTTTACCTTAACTAGTAAACCTTTCTTTCCGGATATAATAGCTTTCCTTGTATACATGATAATTGTCAAGCCCTGGTAAATTGGGACTGTGTTGTGACCCACAAGCGACATTCAAATGAGAGGATGGATCCCAAATTAATATAAAAGATGTTATTGACATTAGCTAACAACTAAAGTTTTTAGTTCAATTTCTTCTGTAGCCATAACAATAACTATCAACTAAAACTGTTATTTCAAAGATCTGCATTTTGGTGGTTTGAAACTGTCTTTATTTCTCTCAACCATGTCCAAAAATGCAGAAAGCCGCAGGGAATTCTTGCTGATAACCAAATATTGAGCTTGACTCCATAGAAAGAAGTTAGTAAACTTGTTTATGTAGAGGCTTAGTTGATGGGAGAGACTATCAGATATGCTGATGATCGTTACTTGTTCTTCTCTTTTCTTGTTATTAATTTGTATGCTTATTTTGTTGGATTGTTATTGTAATAATTTGCCAGATTACAACCCTTTAGGTATGGGATTCGGGAATTATGTTAAGATAATTATGTTTTACTTGATTTATTAACTTATTGATTAGATTGCTAATTGATTTATGGGTTCATGCCATAAATTTGCATCTACCAACAGCTAGGGGATGCACATTATTCTGGAGCAACTTAATAATTTATTAGTTTATAAGTTTATATTATACTTTTTTTTTTTTTACACAGTATAATTGAGTTTTGTCCAATAGGTATCATATAAAACAAAATATTTATAACCACAATAACATACAAAACATACCGTCAACATTGGACCATAATACTTGACGAGCTTCGGTGGCATCTAGAACCATTTGGGGAGGTAGTGTAATGACCCGGTCCGGAGTGGGTGGCGCCGGGGTAGAAGGTCTAAGCAAGGAGCGGCCCTAAGGGATGGCGATAAGAGCAGGAATGAACTGAATCCCACATCGAAAATGGAGAGAGGGAGATTGGGGCTTATTAGTAAGATATGAATCTAATACATGCAAGCACATTTTAAATCCGTGAGGTCCAATGTGTTGGAATTGGGCCAAAGCGAACAATATCTACATAGTATTGGACCAGGATGTTACAGGTAGACTCTGAGCTGGCAAAAGATGCTATCATCCTGGTGGTGAAAAATACCATAATAGCATCTTGTTGCTTCTCTCATAGAGTCTACTTCTCATTGAAGTACTTCATGTTATCATCAACTGTTTTACCAACAAGACCAAGGATAGGATAGGGATGGTGAAAAAAATAAAATTCTAGAACACCTTTTTTGGATTCCCTAAAACCGTTTTCGAAATTATTGGTGGCAGAATAGTTGAATTACCTTGATAGGCTCAATAAAAACACAAGCATGTGATTGGTAGGTTAGAAAAAAAAAATAGTTCAATGAAAACCATTGAATGAGTGGAGTTTAATATACATCAAGTAAATGTGAATTTGTTTCATCCACGTTTGTGACCTTCAATTCCCAGAAAAGAGTGGCAAATATTCAGAATTATATATACTTTATAAATAGAGTTCTTTTTTTAACAGACTTTATAAATAGAGTTTGTCCTTATATATTTGGTAAGTATCAAGAGAAAGATAAGATAGTGTCATACTAATATATATATAAAAAAAAATCAATGCTTTGTCTTGTGCTATTTTTAGTTTTTTATTCAGTAAATTAATAGTGCCTCAAAATTACAGAATTAGTTCTCATAAATTACAATTCACTCTTTACCAATTAACATCTATAGTCTCTTTTTTTTGGTAGGGAACATCTATAGTCTCTTTAATCTAATAAAGTTTAGGGTAAATTACACAATGATCATAATTAACAAATTATTTATAACTGTATCAGACTCTTAAATAAATTTATTTAAATGTCAAACAAATTTATTTAAATGTCATATTTGGTGGTTTTTTTAAAACTGTTTTTATTTCCTGCAACTGAATAACTGAAAATTTGATAAACATAGAAATAAAATTATGATATTCTGATATTTTAAAATTTAAAATCATATAATGATAAAATACATAAAAGCGATTTTCATAATTATAAATAGTTTTTAAAATATGAATTTCTGTGTAATTTTCCCTAAAGTTTACCCTTTTATTAGAAATTAATTTATATATATATAATTGCGTTTTAAATGTTATTTATTATATTAATATAAGCATGGAAAATAATATTTTGAGTTGAAATTGTTGGATCAAATAAATAAACTTTCACAGGTAACAGAGGAATAGTATAATTGCTGGAAGAAAATTCTCTTGCCTTACTACTTGTATTGATAGATATTTATAGATTACAGACATCAGTCTTGATCACATGCACGCATGTAGAATTTGTTCATTTACTGTTAGATATAGGCTTATTAGAATCCTAAGGTGGAGATTCAAAGCATTCACAGGCTTAGATTTAATAAGCTTATATCTAACGGTGAATGAGCAAATTCACTTGCTCATTAAGGTGCATGTGAAAATTCCTCGAACACACTCTTAGTAAACAACAATAACTCTCTATAAATACAGATGACTCTTTGTGAAACAATACAACTCTTGATAAATACAGAAATGACTCTTGGACAATACACTGAACCAAATTAAAGACTATTAATTATAAGTTTATTATTTCAACAGAAATAATAAATATATATTTTATATAATATTTATTTTATGCGAGGAGCCTACGGTGTTCTCGAATGTGCTGTTATTGCAAGAGAATCTGCAGCTATTGAATCTGGTCTTTCGTAATTTGTATACTATTAAATTTTTAATTTATTTGTTAATGAAACATAAGTTAAATAGTGATTAATAAAAAAAACTCAATCAAACATGAGGGAGATTAGAGAAGAGGGAGAAAACAGGCTCCTCCAAGGTTTGACAGTCTATGACTTCGTTGTATTGAAATAATAAACTTGTAATTAATAGTCTTTAATTTGGTTCAGTGTATTGTCCAAGAGTTATTTTTGTATCTATATCTGTATTTATAGAGAGTTAATGTTGTTTACTAAGAGTCATGTCTGTAATCTATAAATAGCTATCAATACAAGTAGTAAGGAAATAAAATTTTCTTCCAACAACTATACTATTCATCTGTTACATGTGAAAGTTTATTTATTTGATCCAACAAATTGGTATCAGAGCCAGACAAAAATTCTGTTCAAAATTGAGAATCATGATGAAAAGAGAAATCACCATTGATTCGTGGGAGTTCAAGTCGCAGATTTGGAAAGCCATGTGTTGCTGCATCAATGACATCAAAGAACAAGTCGATTCTTTGACTTTCGAGGAGATCAGGAGGTTGTTGGAGAAGGATTTGGGATTGGAGAAATATGCTTTGGATGGACAGAAGAAATTTATCATGCAATGTCTGGTGGAATCCTTAGAAAATGATGATGATGAGAATTCTGGGGATTTAGGAGAAATTAAGGTACAAGGACATGTATGTGATGATGAGGAGAAAATGGAAAATTATCCTGTGATGGGGATTTATGAGAAATTAAGGTACAAGGACATGTATATGATGCTGAGGAGAAAATGGAAAATTCTCCTGATGATCCAGTCAGTAAGAAGAAATAAGTTACAAGTAAGAGCAACATTACCAAGACCATATTGAAGAGAGATTCTTATATTAAAGCCAATTGTGACGAAGTTACAACCACTACAAAAAAAAGGCTTTTAATAAAGGGAGATATTCTCATTAAAAGTCTAAATATCCTCACTAAAGCGTTTTTAACGAGAATAATTACTCTCATGGCACTTCTCATTACTGGGGTCCCTTACTAAAAGTATTAACGAGGATAAAGTGTTATTCTCTTTATAAACATACAATGATAATAATTTTATCCTTATTAAAATATTTTTTTAATGATAAGCAAATATTCTCATCAAAGTATTCATAATGATTTAAAATCTTCTCATCAAAATGTTTATAATGATAAAAAAAATCATCTCAAAAAAATGTTTAAAATGATTTAAAATCTTCTCATTAAAGTGTTTCAAGTTTTTATAATGATATTTCTCCTCATTAATAATATTATTTGAAATAAAATTGTAAATAATAAAATAAATAAAATTTTGGATTGAAGGAAGCTGTGAATTGCATTTCCACAAAATCTGATCAAGCCATGCGCACTTTGTGCATGGTGTTTGTAGTTCACATGTGGCTCAGTCCAAACAAATTCTACATTTACCATCCTAACATGTTTTGGCAAGTGAAATGCTTTTATACAAAACTCCAACAACTCTGTGCACTCTAATTGGGTCCGAATCCAAGTGTTTGGTGGCTGAAGGTAGGTATCACACTCTGGGCAATGTCTAATAAACATATGCTTCTTCAAACCTTTAGTTATATCAACTTTGGAGTGCAAACACTTCACCCACATTAACACTATTTGGTTGCATTGGAATGCCACATTTACAATATAACACGCTTCCAACAGTTTGACGAACTACAAACATTCCTACTTCTTCATTAGCCATTATTGTTGTTCATGGGATAAAAAAATATACAAAAATTACTACAAACTGATAAGCTCAAAGTTAAGGAGAAAAACACAAACACTTGACCCATTGACACCAGCAAAACAGCATAACAGAATCCTAATATATAATCTAACTACACCTTTTTGCCCCCAAGCTGACAGAGACAGGGGCAAAACCATCACTTATAGGGGTGGTTCCGGAGGCCTGGCCCCATAGCACCCCTGAAAATAAATACCATGTAACTACTAAGTCATCAACTATAACTACTACAAAACAACAGAAACAAATATGATTAAGCATAATTAAGCATCATGTCATTCATATGTTCCAATGTAAGGATCATATATTGGCACATATGATTCATATACCGAGACTGAAGCAAGAGAACAAAGCCAATAACTAACAAAATTGGGATTGAGGAGAAAATTATTTTAATTATCTAGCTCAATGTTCAAAAACACACAAAATACTACAACTGTCTGAAAGCAAGCATACAGAAGTCCATAAGCTTGTTTACAGATTCAGAAAACTTATTCTATCATCTTGCAATTGCACACCTAAACTACCCCAATAATATAAACATCCTACTTTACCACACATCATGAAGGAAAATGAACAAAGTCCAGAATTAAAAGAAATTTGGATTGAAAATCAATTATAGGTATAAACTCAGTGGGCAGATCAACATTCAAATTGGAAATGCATACATATATATAAATTACTTCTGCTCAATCTTATCCATTCAATAAAATTCGGGTTACCGACAAATGCTCAATGCAGCACCAATTCTGCTACAATGTACATATTTTTCACCGAATGGTAAGCTTCAAATCCAATTAATCGGTCTATATAAAAGAAATATAGGATTGTGAATTCAGAACTCTGTGTATCGATGCACATGTGTACTACCACCAACATTGCTGCTACTACTACTACACTAATACACAGATTTTAGATATCATGACCCATCCGTGACTCATGTCTGGTTCGAAATTCTTTGAATTTGAATCTACCAAGAGCTTGTGAGCAACCCCTAAAATGAGCTACAACTATTGTAAGCAAATCAAAATAAGCTACAAAAGACAAACAACAACTATCAGAGAAACATATGTTCACATAAAGTATACTTCATGTAGAAGCATCTTAACCAGTTCTTTTACAGAACTGGCCCTGTTTTGTAAACAGGGCTGGTCCTGTTCTATTACATAACTGGTTAACATGCTAAACACAAAGATGAATGCAATGAAGCTAAATTTTACAAACCATAGATGCATTTAAGAACGTGGATATATGAAACATGAAATATGAAGTATACTTCATGCAGTAGAAACATGTTAACAAGTTAGGCTCTGTTCTTTATCGCTGAAAAAAACTGAACTGAACTGAATTGAATTGAATTGAACTGAATGCTACTAAATACTGAATTGAATTGAACTGAACTTAACTGAATGCTACTGAACTTAACTGAATGCTACCGAACTTAACAATAATGATGATATTAGACTTTAAAATAATTTTAATGATAATATTGGACATTAATAAACTTATAATAATAATAATGGTTCTAATAAATTTAATAATATCAATAATTAATAAATATATTATTAAAGATAAAACTAAATTGAATATCAAATAAAAGCTCGGGTTGATAAAATCTTGGCTTGATAAAAGCCTATGAAATTAAAGAAAAATGAATCTAATTTAAATTAAAAATACAAATTACATACAAACACAAATTTACGTATAATTTAAAGCCTATGAAATTAAATACAAATTTTCATATGAATATAAACTCTTAACTTTTTATTCTAATTATGGGTTAAAGTGCAAAAATAACGTTTTGGGTCAGGAGTAATTTTACCCCTAACGTCTAAAATGGTGCAATTTTATCCCTAACATTGATAAATTCGGTAAATTTTAGAAACAATTCATAATATGGATGCATACTTTAGTTTTAATTTTTTTATTAAACGATATATACTTTAATAAACTATCATTTCTTGACTTTTATCTAATTTATAGATAATGATAAAGTATAAATAATAATAATCATAATAATATATAATAATAATAAATAATGATAAATTATAGATAAATAATAATAATAATTATAATATAATAAATAATGATAAATTACTAAATGCTGAAACTGAATACTGAATTGAATTGAATTGAACTGAATTGAATTGAATTGAACTGAATTGAACTGATTGTTACTGAAATTAAGTGATAAAGAACAGGGCCTTAGTCATTGAAACACTCAAATTTACTCGTAAAGTAAAGGGTCTTTCTATATATAAGCAACATACCAACATGATAATAAGATTTGAGAGATCAGAACCATTGTCTTAAAGCAATGCAGAACACCTTATGGAACAGAAAAGTTATCAGAATTACCATGCCTTCTATAGAGAAGCCTTTGGTCCATTTTATAAGAGTTCCTGATGCTATTGATGATTGCCTAACTGGAAATGAAAAGGTAAATCCGATTTCTCTTTGCTGACAATGAGAGAGGCAAATCGTCACTTTCGGTAGCAACAAACTTTGCAAGTGCTTGAGCAATGAAATCAAATAATGCCTGAAATCATGATCATTTACGAATGTATCAGATATGAACTATGAAATATGATGTATGCTTCATGTCGGAGATTAATATAAGATATGTGATTGGACCGTAACTATCAGCTCGAGCTTTTAGTTCAATCGGTTCCTTGTGTGGGGGTGTGTCGGATCTTAATATAAGATATATGATTGGGCCTTAACTATCAGCTCGAGCTTTTAGTTCAATCGGTTCCATGACACTTCATATTTCTTATAGAAAATAGAGAAAAACTAAGATAAGGGTATAGGAATGTTTAGTTTTAATTATGTGTTTTGTTTTGTTTAATTAGTATTGAAATTTAGTATAGTTAGAGACATTAATTGGGTGAATTAAAAAGGACAGAAAGAAAGAAGAGGATGGGATTGGATATAGTGGGATTGGAATTTAGAATTGGAATTTCTTTTTGCTAAAAGTTAAAAACATGTGACAGCTACTTGTGGTTTCTTATTTGTGTCTGATCACATTCTGACACTCTTGCCTGTCCTTTCCACTATCCACCCTATTCCATCACTCACACAATTGCATCTTAAATTTTCATCATTTTTTATTTTCAAGCTGTTACTTAGATTAGTTCAGAATTAATTTATCCAAATGATACTAGTTTCTGTGTCTATTGTTCACTTCAGAATCTCGGTAAATTACAGGAGGATAAGTAATTGATCTCACCCTTATCAGTAACAATAATTCTCTAACTGTAATAATTAGTAAGAATCCCAGCTTGCCTAGTAATGACGCGAACATTAGTAAGAATTCCTAAAAAAGGAAGAGAACGATTATTTAATTAAAAAATTGAGACATGAATTAATAAAGAAAATGGGAAAGTCACTTGTCCTTTGCTACTATCTTTCCCATACAGCTCAAGAATATCCAGAAATTTCATTATATATTAACCTTTTAGGAAAAAAATCAACATTAAACAATTTTTATCTTTTGCAGCCTTATGTCAAGCGCCTAAAAGTTTTGCTTGATAAGATTTCAACCATAGTACTAAAACTATATGCCCCTTTATTGAGCAAGTTTTGTCATATAGGTATTTATAGACATTCTAAGTTGATATATGGACAAAAATTGTGCTGCAAAAATAGAACTTTATAATATGTCACAAGGATAGTCATTAGTCTAACACACATACACTTGTTGAAGCCCACTCTATAAAAAGGGCAAAAATAAAAGAAGAAACTTAAAATAGTTTTCACCATCAAATTTGATCAGAATTTCACATAGTACACAAGAGAAAATTAAACATCCTTATAAGAGTTTTCACTATCAAATTTTATCAGAATTTCAATATAGTTTCTTAATAAGATGAAGTGAGACTTACTTCATCTTGAGATTGAACTCCTACCACTTGTAAATTGTAATCCATCCCCCATATTTATATGGATAATGTATTCCTATATCCATGAATGGGATCCAATGCATAGAGTGCTCACACCCACTCTCTGAAATTCAAAAGACCAAGGAAATGATATCCACAAGACAATAACATCCTTCCAAAAAACGAAACAGAAAACTAGAAAAGAAATTATATAAAAAGTATATAGCTGTATTCAGAAGACAACTATAAGTTTAACACCAAAAGAAATAATTGCTTGTAATAATCAATCCAAAATGGTTGAAAAAAGATATGTGCTCATATTTTGACACTTAACATGAAAATGGGCACAGCTGTATGATGTATGTCAAGTTGTCAACAGATGTAGAGCATAAGTCAATATCAATTTTATGCATCCAATCACAAGCAAAAGACTTATGGTCCGTTGAGACTTCCTCGGTTATATTTTCAACTAAACCATACATGACAAGAGCCTCCAAATTCTTAGTGAAATAAACAAACTGCGTTGCATGGGCATTCCCTCATTGGGGGATTTGTTAAAGAAAACCAGACAGACTCATACCTTCAAACCTATTAGGATTGAAAGGTTCGAGATGAACCATTGAAGAATTAAAATTTAATGGTCGAAAAGACCAGAATGGTTAAAGATTCAATTGCACTGCTACATGTATCCAAATTTCTCAATGGCTATGTTGTTCTAAAGTTCAAAATTCTGATCATGAGTTTCATATTTGGACTCTTTATGTTGGTTGTCCCCTGAGATTTGTTTCATTTCACACATAATTGCAGCAAGTTTATGGAAACATCTATAGCTTAGGTATGAAATATTTTAAAACAATCTAGTGGTTACTGGTTTGAATTCCTCACCTTCTATTATGGAATCTTCACTGAAAGACTCTATTTCCATCAGACATGTAAAGGAAAACAGAGTTATTCACGAGATTGCCTAAAGCCACCAGGACACTAAGAGAAAATTGTGCAAGTAGATAAACTCATAGAATGGGGTAATTCCATAAGCCAATAGTTTCCCATATTTCCATATCTTGTAAAAAATATCTATACAATCATGTAATCATTCCATGGTAAATCTAAACACTAGAATGTAAAGAATACATAAAATAAATAGAATACCTTCTGCATTTCCCCATTTAAGAATGTAAATGCCACATTACAGAGGTAGGTGCTAGCAGCCCTAAGGAGAATGAAGACAAGAACCAAACAATCTGATCGGTGCAAGTGGAATAATGAAGGGAAGGCATATACAAATTAGCCAACATAAGCAAGTATATAAATGCAGATACACATGCAAAATGAGAACTCCAAAATGACAAAGCAAGCAAAGAAATCTGTCACACTAATATAGGCAAATAAGTGGTAGACAATCAAAATAGGTGAATTCTTGCAGTGTAAAAATAATAAAATTGAAGTAAATTTTCATATCATTATGAAGAAATAGTTAGGAATGCCTCATTTAATATGGACCTGACATTATGGAGGAGCCATTAAGGTGTAATTTTGAGTGATTTATATGTTTTTGTGTTATTTTTGCACTTTGTGTCATTTTTGCTGTTAGTTAAATGTTATTCCATATATGTAACAGAACAGAAAACTCAATACATAAAATAAAATTAGCTAATATAGTAAGCATACTTGGATAAGTATCATTTAAATGCTTCAAGAAGACAACATATATTATTGTATTTATTAGGGTAAGCAACTTAGCAGCAAAAGGCCTAGGACAACTACCCACAACCATTCAAATTACAATAATAATCAGCACCTTCATCTGTCATTTCTATTTAACACCTGCTAATTACAATAATCAATCATTACACATTCACTGATCAAATTTACCAGCAGTCTTCTGCTATCTATTAACCTCACTTACAGAGTCGTCTAGACAAGTCGAAAGATTGATAAAATCAGTAATCCCAAACTTCCTACAACATCAAACAAACTATTTCATGAAATTGTCTATATTTTCTTTGATTGAATGCATGTACCTATTTCGAACTTGTCACGATTCGAAACTACTCCTATAATTTTGGAACCTCTGCATAATCAAGCACCCTCAGCAACCTAATAAATTAATGTTGGATTTGGATTGACAAGTTAAAGATCAAAACCATTACTCAATTGAAGATTAAACCCAGTACCTCAAACTAAACCAATTAAAATTTGTTTTCATATATGAATTGTTAAACATTTGAAAGTGAGATAATACCGACAAGTCCAACAGCTCTGAATCCAAAAATGGCCACCGTGGATCCCTCCTCCACTCTGCTGTCTTCCACGCTGCTCCTACACCTGCCAATCCCAATCTTCAACATCTACTTTTGAAAATATTATATACCATTTGAATCAAGAAAATATCTAAAATTAAAAATGAGTATGCATGATCTGTTGAAATTCCACAACTGACCAAAGAGGCTTTACCAGGTGGGATATGAGGATTCAACTTGACCACATTAGCAATATCCACAATAGTATGCTGCTAAAGCTTGAAACCTTCAAGAAATGCCTCCCCTTTCGTATCCCTAAATCGGCTTGTTCCATCCTCTCACATCCCAAAGTACTAGAAGCCACTGGAAATTTGGAGCAATTATTTTATTGGAGGTGCTCATTTTAACCCGGCGGCAATACCTCTATTCAAACTCAGATCAGAACTTACAACACATATCTGACAGTTAAAAAAGAAAGATTGGCAAGAACCGGTACCATTTTTTATGTAGCATTCTTCGAGCACTGACCGCGATGATACAACTACCACACGACGAGAACCTAATCTGGGAGAAGTGATTGGATGAATTTCTGAGACAGTTTGAAAAGTCCGATGAAGAGTTCGATTGGGATTGAGAAGAAAGTGAAGATAACCTAGAACTGGAAGAGAGATCGGAGATGGAGTGTCTTTTACAATTTTACAATTAATTAGGTTTCCTGAAAATTTGGGGAAAGATGGCGCCTTAAATATTTTAGTCGAATATTTGGTGGGGAACGGATGGCGCCTTAGTTAAAAATTTGGGCTCTAAAAATTTGAGGAATATTTAATAAAGATATATATAATAAATAAACTCAAATTTTATTTTTTTAGTGTTTATGATATTATTTATTCTTATTATAACCATTCATGATATGTTTTAATAAAGATATTTAATATTTTCATTATATTTTTTATTTAATGAGGATATTTTTAAAAAAACAATCTAAAAAATAAAGTGATTGTTACTAACACTTAATGATATTATTTCTTCTCATTATATTTATCTTTCAATGAGAATTTTCTTATTATCATTATTTTATTCTCATTATTATTTGTTTTTCTTGTAGTGAACGAACAGTCTTTGTCGAATTTTAGAGGAAGATTTTAGACTTGATAAATTTGCACTTGATCCATATAAGAAATATATAGGCAATCTGTTAGATGAGGTATATCTATGGGTTGATGAGAATTCGGAGTCTTCAGACAGAGACAGTGATGAAGATGATGAAGATGAAGTAAAACCAGAGAATAAAGTTAGTGCAAATCAAAAGGTGCAGAATTATGAAGCATAAAATAAGAGGGAGAGGCTTGAAAAAGAAGTCAACGCATCAGGCAAGAAGCAAAGCAAGCTTATGGAAGAAGCAGCCAAGGACAACAGCAGTGCAGAAGGCTCCGGGAATGCCTCTGATGATAGCGATTCTCAATCATCTGTTGAACAACATGACAAGAAAAATGAAATTTCAACACCAGCATATAGTAAAGACGTTGAGCATCTAAAAACGGTAATAAAATCACGTGGGATGACTATGGAAATTAAAGAGAGAAAGGAAAGAGTAAAAGAAGTCGAGGGAATTGACATAAGTAATATTATGTCAAGTTCACATAGAAGGTGCACTATTTATGTGCCACATCCAAAACCCAAAATACCAGTTGACGGTGATAATAGTGATGCTGATGGTACTAACAAGGATGATGAGGAAGACGACAATGATGACAAGGAAGAAGAAGATGATAGAGATAATAATGGGTATGATGGCGGTTAGAGTGAAGAGGACAATAAGGATGAAGTTCGAAAATGTAGCAGATCAAGAAATGTTCTTAGTGTAACTAAGGGATAAAAAAATTATAAGTTTAAGGGGTGTGTTGAAATAATAAACTTGTAATTAATAGTCTTTAATTTGGTTCAGTGTATTGTCCAAGAGTGATTTCTATAACATGGTATCAGAGTCTCAAGGACCAAACAGTCAGGTTCGAGTTCTGACAATTTCATTAATATGTGGAATTAAAAACACATGGTGGGATGGGTCAAAAAAAGGAACATGAGCAATTCGTGAAAAGATATGAGTCTGGATCTAAATGTTGGGAGAAGCCTAAATGGTGAAATTTGGATTACATTCCAATTTACCATAAATATTTCTTTGTTGTTTTGTATTTTTTTATGCCTTTATGGTCATTTTTGTTCTATATAGTCATTTTATTCTCTTTGAGATCTTGTAAGGTTTGTTTTTTTTACCGTTAAAGTTATCAAAATAAGGTGGACAAAGTCTTAAAATAAGGACAATATAGATAACTTGAATTTAACAATAATATATATATATATATATATATATATATATATATATAAAAATAAAAGAGTACAAAAATAAATAAATATGTTTGGGTTAAAAATGATGAATGCTGATATAATAAATATTTCAGAAATAATAAGCCCGCATAAAAATACTTAACTTTATGAGGATTTTAATAAGACTACGTATAGTTCATGTTTATGATTTCTTAATTGTAATTAAGATAGTGTTAATCTTAATTAGAGCTATGTATCATGTTAAATTATGTATAACATCCTTTTCACTCTTCTCATTATATTAAAATACAGTGTAAGTGTGCTGATTTGACAATGTTAAGTGAGTAAATAATCAAATTAGTCTTTTTCTAACTTTATAAAATAAGTTAAATAAAACCTTTTTATCAAAGTGATGAAAGCTTTATTTAGTTAATTACTTGCGTGCTAATTAATTACTTCATTAGTTAATTGCTTAAATGTTATCTATAATTAGGCACATAATTAAATAAACTTAAATCTTATAACATCTGATTCACAATTAAAGTTAGAAACCATAAATCTTAAAACCGTGCAGGTTATTAAACCACAAAAAGCTCTGATGCTTTGAAAAAGAATCTGAATGAATTTGTTATTAGATGTTTGTAGTTTAAATAGATATAGGAGATACTGATGCAGCGGAAAAAAAAACAGACTTTCGTTCTAAACGACTGTTCGTGCACGAACAATGTTTAAAACCGTCAACGATCGTTGAATCGCGCACGACTAACGAAAATTGGAAAAGAGAATAAACTCTGAAATTTTATTAATCAAAAACTGCTTATATAAGGGGGGCGTCGAGCCTTTATATAGGCTGACAAATAAAACCTAATTCGAAACCTAAAAGGAAAAGTAACAAAAGACGGAAATAATTGAAAGTGCGACAAAAACACAAAACTGCCGTTTTGAGGCCAAAACGACCTCAGATGGCTAAAAAACACGTCCACCATGGGTCCGTGGACCAATGATCCAGGCTCAATGGGACTAATCCAATCAAATTAGGGTCCGAAATCGCTAAATTCCAACAACCCCGTTTTAACTTCAAAATCTCAGCTTTGCCACCGGATCAGCTTTCTCCAAATAGTTAAAGGCTTGCTCCACTTCATCAGATACACAAGATACATAAGAATAGTTTGTTACAACCGATACAGATAATATTTAAGACCAATTCAAACAGTTTAATATCTACCTATAATGTCATATTAAAGACTAATTCAACATTTAATATCTAAGATATATAATTATAATATCTTATCAGTTCCTCCATATGGCTCTCCTTGTGACACTATGACTATCCTTGATGTTGGCATCTCTCACTCTATTTATAATGAATGCCTAGAGGTTTGTATGTATTCAATTATAGGTTGCATTACACTTTGCTAACCACGATAGACCTTTGAAACATGCTGACTTTATTAGATATGGATATTTCTGCTGTAATTTAGGAATATAATTGATTTGTAATTATCATGTTCACACATATATCTTGTGTATATATATCACATTATCAATGAATGGAAAGGCAAGGATTCTACATTATCATGGTATCATGAGCCTAATTTCTTTCCTAAAAACTCTCTCCTAAAATTTCTCTCCCTAATCCCACCCAAATCTCTTCTTTCTCTCTTCCTCATTCTGCCGTTCTTCATCCCTAAAAACTCTACTGCCACCATGCCAAACAATGAACAAAACAATGGTGCCGCCGCCGCACCAACTCATCCGGCCCTCTCCATTATCAACATTACCTCCTTTATTCGTGATCCTCTCGAATCCGGCAAAGGCCTCTATACCACTTGGGCTGAACTTTTTAAAACACATGCCCGTGCTTTTCAAGTTCTTGATCATATCCTTCCTGAAACCGACGATAAATCGGAAACCTCTTCTTCGGTTATGAAAGCAAAGAATCCAGGTTTATGGTCTCGTGTTGATGCCATCGTGTTGCAATGGATTTATGGAACCATATCTTCAGACCTTCTCAACAGTATCATCGGACCAAATTTAACAGCCGCCGACGCTTGGAAACTCCTAGAACAACAATTCTCCGATAATAAAAATTCAAGAGCCCTTTATTTACAACAAGAACTGTCCAATGCTAGACTTGAAAATTTTGATGATATCTCTGCCTACTGCCAACATTTGAAGTCCCTCTCGGACCAATTAAGCAACGTCGGGGCTGCCGTATCCAACGATCGTCTCATTCTTCAATTAATTTCGGGGCTCACTGACGCCTACGAGACAATCGGAACACAAATTCGCCACAATGACATTCTGCCCAATTTCACAAAGGCAAGGTCCATGTTATTATTGGAAGAATCTGCCCGTAAAAAACGCACAGCCGCCACCGTCCGATCTGAAATTGCCGCCGTTACTATCGCCCAACAGTCCCCGTCGAATCAAGCTCCTCCATATTCAAATCACGTTCGGCCTTCTTTCCCTCAAAATTCTGGCGCTGCTCGCGGTGGCCGGGGTTATTATCGCCGTGGCAGAGGCGGACGGGGCAGAGGCGGACGATGGCAGCAAAATAGCGGTCCTCGCTGGTCAGGGGCTGTTTCTTTACAACAGCCATGGGGGTACGGGCCATGGACTGGACAGGCGCCCCAATGGGCCTATCCCCCATGTCCTTATCCTTCTTGGCCCATTCACATGGTGCAACTCATGGTGCAACTCGCGGGCCTGTTTTTAATAACAATTCTTCTGCAGTCCAGCCAGGCATATTGGGAGCCCATCCGCAGGCCCATCTGGCCCAGTATTACACTCCAACAAACATTGAGGCGGCTATGCACACCTTGACAATCACACCACCTGCAGAACCTTGGCATATGGACACCGGCGCCACTTCTCACATGAGCGGGGATGGAGGTAAACTCACATCTTATTTAAATAAGAGTCCTAACACGAGTATCGTAGTAGGTAATGGCACTTGTATTCCTGTTATCGGTCTTGGTAATGCATCCTTAAAAACAAACAACAAAACCCTAGAATTGAACAATGTTTTACATGCCCCTAGATTAATCAAAAACCTTATATCTGTGCGGAAATTTGCTATTGATAATAATGTGTCCGTTGAATTTGATCCTGTTGGTTTCTCTGTGAAGGACTTGCGCACGGGGATCCCTATTATGAGATGTAATAGCACCGGTGATTTATATCCAGTCACATCCTCCTCTTCAGAGTCTTCTTATGCTTTAAATGCTTCTGTTTTATCTCCTTCAGTTTGGCACAATAGATTGGGCCATCCTGGTCCTCAAATTTTAGACAATCTTCGAACTAATAATTTTATTTCTTGTCCTAAAAATGTTGATTTTTCTATTTGCAATTCTTGTGTGCTTGGGAAACATATTAAATTGCCTTTTTATGCTTCTAAAAATATGTCATCAATGCCGTTTGATATTATTCATAGTGATATATGGACATCTCCTGTTCTAAGTTCTAGTGGCTATAGATATTATGTTCTTTTCCTAGATGATTATTCTAATTTTCTGTGGACTTTTCCCTTAGCAAATAAATCTCAAGTTTTTTCTGTGTTCCTCACATTCCGAAATTACGTACGTACTCAATTTGAAAAAGATATCAAAACTTTTCAGTGTGATAATGGTGGTGAGTATAACAATAGTCATTTTCATGATTTTTTTAACAATAATGGTATGCAATTCCGTTTTTCATGTCCACATACTTCCTCCCAAAACGGTAAATCTGAACGAACGATTCGAACAATCAATAATATAATTCGCACTCTTCTAACACATGCTTCTTGCTCTCATTCTTTCTGGCCTCATGCTCTTGCTCATGCGACCTATCTTTTAAATATTCTCCCTCACAAAAATCTTAGTCTTCTTTCACCAACTCAAATTCTCTACAATCGTACTCCTTCTTATACTCACTTACGCACTTTCGGTTGTCTTTGTTACCCACTTGTCCCTTCTTCCTCTAGAAATAAACTTCAACCTAGGTCCTCTCCATGTGTGTTTCTTGGATATCCATCCAATCATCGAGGCTATAAGTGTTACGACATCTCCGCGCGGAAAATAATTATATCTCGTCACGTTATTTTCAATGAAAGCAAATTTCCATTTTCCACTCAACATGTCTCGGCCTCCCCTCCCATTTCTTCTATTTCCAACTCACCTACACAAACAACCCAACCCATTATTCCCTTCCCCACTAATGCGTCCACTCCTAACCAAAGCCCAGTTTCACCACGGCCCAACAGTCCCAACCCATCTTCCCAAAACAGCCCAGCACTTCCCCCTTCTCCTCTCGACAGTCCCTTTCCTTCTCCAATTCAACACGGCCCAAACACAAATTCCCCACAACAGCTCACCTCCCCACAACAGCCCACTTCCCCGCCTTCTCCCGATCCTATACACGCCAACCCAACCCAATCGACTCACCCTATGACAACCCGAGCTAAACTTGGAATTTTCAAACCCCAAAGAAAGCTCAACTTACACACCACCACTATTTCTCCTATTCCTTCTAATCCCTCACTTGCTTTACAAGACCCTAATTGGAAACAAGCCATGACTGAAGAATATAAGGCTCTTATTGAAAATAAGACGTGGGTCCTCGTACCCCGTCCTTCTAATGCTAATGTTCTTCGTAGTTGGTGGATTCTCAGGCACAAATTTAATGCAGATGGATCTTTTGAAAGATACAAAGCAAGACTTGTTGGAAATGGGGCGAATCAACTTGTTGGGGTAGACTGTGGTGATACTTTCAGTCCAGTTGTTAAGCCAGCAACAATTCGAGCTGTATTAAGTATTGCACTTTCTAAAGGTTGGCCACTACATCAGCTGGATGTAAAAAATGCTTTTCTTCATGGGGATCTTCATGAGACTGTTTATATGCATCAACCACTGGGATTTCGGGATCCCAACTATCCAGATCATGTATGCCTTCTTCAAAAGTCTCTTTATGGTCTCAAACAGGCACCACGGGCGTGGTACCAACGGTTTGCCTCTTTCTTGTCTACCATGGGTTTTTCTCACAGTAAATCTGATCATTCACTGTTTGTCTTTCGTCGGGGAGCAGAGATGGCATATCTACTCTTATATGTGGATGACATCGTTCTAGCTACTTCTTCCACTGCTCTACGAGAGTCAATTATCAACAAATTGAGTTCCGAATTTGCTATGAAAGATCTTGGCCCATTGAGTTATTTTTTAGGGATATCTGTCACTCGGAGCGCCGGCTCTCTTTTTCTGTCTCAAAAGAAGTATGCTACTGAGATCATTTCTAAAGCCGGTCTTTCTTCAGCAAATTCCTGTACAACACCTGTTGACACTAAGCAAAAACTGAGTGCTTCATCTGGTTCTGCTTATCATGATCCATCTGAGTATCGAAGTTTAGCTGGTGCATTACAGTATTTGACTCTCACTCGCCCAGACATCAGTTATGCTGTTCAGCAAGTCTGTTTATTCATGCACGATCCCAAAACGTCTCATATGGCAGCTATCAAGCGGATTCTTCGATATGTTAAAGGAACCCTGGAGTTCGGACTTACATTCACAACCTCTTCACTAGATTCCTTGGTCTCCTATACAGATGCAGATTGGGGGGGATGTCCTGACACTCGACGTTCTACTTCAGGATATTGTGTTTTCCTTGGTGACAATCTTCTGTCTTGGTCTGCTAAGCGGCAACCCACTTTATCTCGTTCTAGTGCTGAAGCAGAGTATCGTGGTGTTGCTAATGTCGTATCTGAAACTTGCTGGATTAGAAATCTTCTTCTTGAACTTCATTGCCCTATTAGTAAATCCACCTTGGTATATTGTGACAATGTGAGTGCAGTTTACCTCACTGGTAATCCTGTACAACACCAACGTACCAAGCATATTGAGATGGATATACATTTTGTTCGAGAAAAGGTTGCTAAAGGAGAGGTTAGGGTACTTCATGTTCCTTCTCGTCATCAAATTGCAGATATTTTCACCAAAGGTCTACCACAAATTCTTTTCGACGACTTCCGCTCTAGTCTCAACGTTCGACCACCTCCCGTTTCGACTACGGGGGTGTATTAGATATGGATATTTCTGCTGTAATTTAGGAATATAATTGATTTGTAATTATCATGTTCACACATATATCTTGTGTATATATATCACATTATCAATGAATGGAAAGGCAAGGATTCTACATTATCAGACTTGAAGCTTAAGCTAAATATTGTTTAGAGACCTAGCATGGAGTGGAAAGATGATGTCCCTTAGCAAGGTCTTCTATCACATCATTATGATGAAAGAGAATGCCCTAAAACTAGTTTTGGGTTACCCTGCTTTGAACCTCAAGCCTGGGATTATTTAAAAATGATGAATGCTGATATAAATATTTCAGAAATAATAAGCCGGCATAAAAATACTTAACTTTTATCAGGATTTTGATAAAACTATACATATGGTTAATGTTTATGATTTCTTAATTGTAATTAAGATAGTGTTAATCTTAATTAGAACATCCTTTTCATTCTTCTCATTATATTAATATACAACTTGGTGTTCTCTTAGGTGTGCTAATTTGACAATGTATAATAAGTGAGTAAATAATCAAATTAGTCTTTTTCTAACTTTATAAACAAAATTAAATAAAACCTTAATCTTATATGATCTTTATCACAGTGATGAAAGCTTCATTATTTAATTGCTTAAGTGCTATCTACAATTAGGCACATTATTAATTAAATTAAATCTTCTAACATCTGATTCATGTGCTTTAATTATAAAAACCAAATCAAAGGTTCAATGATCTCTATATATAGTGTGTTTCAAACTCACATTTACTTGCAAGAAGCACAAAAAAAAAAAAAAAAAAAAACAGCATCAAATATGGTTAATTTGAGTGATTCAAAAAATAAGAGTTGTGAGCTTCTTGAAGCTCAAGCTCACATATGGAACCACATCTTCAATTTCATTAATTCCATGTCTCTTAAATGTGCAGTTGAATTAGGCATCCCAGAAATCATCCATAGTCATCCGAAACCAATCACCATATCTGAGCTCAATGCTGCTCTATCTATCCACCCAACCAAAGCTCATTGCCTTCCTCGCTTGATGCGCCTTTTGATTCATTCCGGTTTCTTTGCTCTTGCAAAAACTAATAACCAAAATGATGATAATGAAGAAGAAGGGTATGTTCTCACCAATTCATCTAAGCTACTCCTCAATGACAATCCATTTAGCGTAAAACCGTTCTTGCTAGCTATGCTTGATCCGGTTTTAACAAAACCATGGAATTTTGGTAGCACTTGGTTCCTTAATGATGATCTTACCCCTTTTGATACTGCTCATGGGATGTCACTTTGGGATTATGCTGGTGGTTATCCTAAGATCAACAATTTCTTTAACGAAGCTATGGCTAGTGATTCTCGACTACTGTCAAGTATTCTAATAGGTGAAGGGAAAGAGGTGTTTGATGGATTGAATTCAGTAGTTGATGTTGGAGGTGGAACTGGAACTGCAGCCAAAGCCATAGCCAAAGCATTTCCTCAGATGGAATGCATTGTTCTTGATCTTCCACATGTGGTGGATGGAATCCATGACACCCCCAATCTGAAATTTGTTGCAGGCAACATGTTCCATGCAGTTCCTCCCGCAGATGCAATTATGTTAAAGGTATATTTTCTTAACAAATATTATATATCATCAGCTAAGGAGCCAGAGCCAAATATCAAAGGGGTAAATGGATGAAAATTGGTTAAAAGTTACATGTTATTTTAGTACTAAGCATCAACGATGTAGAATTTTGTCGCAGCTTCTGTATATAATATAGTTAATAAATGTATATATTTAGCAACGGAAAGGTTTGTGGGTAAATGGATGAAACGTTTTAAAAAATTACATATATTTTAGTACTAAGCATCAGCATGGATAATTCTGTGAGGTTCCCTGAGTGGTCTCAAATATTATATAATTACTAATGTTATATATTTGGCGACGAAACTTTCCGTCTGTATTCAATTTTTTCCATTTTCATCAATATATATGGAATTGTTTACTTATATTCCATATATATAATTCATATATGAATTTTCCATTTACTTCTAAATCATTTTTTATTTGTGAAACCTAGTGGATTTTGCACGATTGGAGCGACCAAGAATGCTCGAAGATATTGGAGCAATGCAAAAAAGCGATTAAAGAACGGAAAGGTGGAAAGGTGATTGTCATAGATATGGTAAGAGACAATAAAAAGGGGGATAATGAAGCCATTGAAACTCAACTCTTCTATGATATGTTGATGATGGTGTTGGTTACCGGTAAAGAAAGGAATGAAAAAGAATGGGCTAAACTCTTCTTTGATGCTGGTTTTAGTGGTTATAAGATAATACCAATTATGGGTTTAAGATCAATCATTGAAGTTTATCCTTAGTTGGATTAGTTAAATAATTCTGATTGTGATTGGAATTATAAATAAGCAATGGATTGGATCATTATTGTAATATGTGTTTAAATTAACTTGATTTTCAAAGTATGTGTGGACGATATGTTGTTGAATTGTATGCAACTTTTTATATATATAATACAAGTTTTGCATCATATTGCAATATTTAACTATTCTATATATTTACTTTTATAATGTTGCTAACTAATTTGACAAAACAAATAAGTAAATGTAGGGATAAGTGGAGTAAACGGGCCTTGTCGCATTTACTGATCCATTTATGGTCCACCCGTAAACTAATCCAAATAGGATTAGGATTAGGGTTAGGGTTTAACCTAGCTATAAATACCTAGCTAGGAAGCCTAAAACCCTAAGATAAGAAACATAAGATAGAGACTCTCTCTCTCTCCCTCCTACGCGCCCCCTCTCTCCCCCTTTGTCTTTGAGTTTCATTCTTAGTTCGTGAATCAAGGGTGGTTACTCCTTTGGTGTGGTAATTGATGCAGCGCGGAATCCACTGAGAGTTTTAAACCGTAAACTCACAAAGGCTAACAACTTATCTAGCTAAACTAGAAGGAGTGGATCCTAATTCATGGACTAAATCCATAGGAATAGTGAAATCCCCATTGTTGAAGGATAAAACCTTAACAAACTTCACAAGGAAGAAGATATATATTTGATTTGATAAAAGTTACCTATTACAATGAGAAAGAGATGAATTTATATCATCTCAAAAACCTAATTGCCAAATTACAAAAGGGTAAATTATCTAGCTAATTAAAATACAAATCTAAAGGGTAAAGTAGGGTTAATGGTAAAGGGGTGGCATGCTTGTAAATAAGGAGTGGTAGAGTTGTAAATAGGGAGTGGTCCTAAGTATGGAGAACTTGGGGTGGAAGTATTCTTCAGCTGAAACACGCCCCGCGTGTCACGTACTACGCCCCGCGTGAAAGCGCCTCTGAGTTTGAATGCTCCGAAAGTGGTCTTGCACGCCCCGCGCTTGAGGAGACACGCCCCGCGTATGAGGAGGCACGCCCCGCGTATTAGGAAGGCACGCCCCGCGTACATGAGCTCCTGGAACTGGTTCTCTTTGAAGGTTCGACCCACGCCCCGCGTGCTGGACAACACGCCCTGCGTGGAATGCCTAAGAGACCCCTTTTTCCACGTGGTTTCCTCCTTTCTCTTGGCTTCGGATTCACGCCCCGCATGTCCTCTCTCACGCCCCGCGTCCAGGGACAAGGTGTCCTCATCATTCTCCTCTTCTTCAAAAGAGTTGGCCCCCAACTCAACTATAGAATAAGAATTGTGCTCGGTAGGTACTAGCCACTCCATATATTGTCGGCTTCCCCTTATCTTTATGAACTCTCCCCACACCTTAACTCGTGTCTTATTCCCGGTGCACATCCCCCATAAGACTCGCCTCCATATCCGACCGACATCAAACGGAATATCTCGACGAAGTTGATCAAACCAATCTGTCCCAATGTCTTGGAAGCTCCTCCATACTCTCACAACACGTCTAACCGACCAACCTCGGACCTCCTTGATTGCCACTTCACGAACATGGATATCGGTCACAACGTCATTCCGCTCATAGCCGACATCCCCACCATCATCGAGCTCCTCATTTTGGCTCCACCCATCATCCTCTAACTCATCATCACGATAGAACCTTTCCTCCTCATCTCCATAAGGAGCCTCATGTTGACCCAATTCAACGTGTCGAAGCTCACTCTCACCGTAGTAAACTCTACCTTCATCCTCTTCATAAGCGACCCCATACCGGTCCCATTCAATATTTCGACGCTCATCCTCCTCAATTCCCTTCTCTATCTCATCTTCCTCATGATCATAGGCGATTTCACTTCCCTCTTCGTTCCCAATCCGCCTCTTCCCACGACCTATCGTTTCCATTTGCTTCCCTCGGTAGCTCAAGCCGACTATCCCACGTGCTAAGCCGCTTGACTCCAAAGACATACTACCATCCAACATGGTAGAACCACCAACATCTCTTCCATCTCCATAGCCATCAATCTCTACACATAATGTGATCTCATCATTCTCCACCAAGAGATTAATAAGCCCAAGGTCACTCTCCCCTTCCTCTAGAATAACACCCCCACTTTCCTCACACACATAAGTAATGTTAGGTTCAAGGGGCATTTTATCAAATACATGAGGAGCATCCCTTGCAACATGGGTTTCCCCAACATCCTCACCTACAAACAACCTCTCCTCCTCATCCACAAATGAATCTAAATCCTCCTCCACAATTTTATTATCAATAATTTCACAAGAAGAATCTAAACCCACTTCAACATCACAAACATCCAACTCCTCCCTAGCAATAGGACTATCCATAACTTCAACTTTAGAGATTGGAAGTTTAGGATTTACCTTTACAATATGTGATGGAGAAAAGATTGGTGATGGATCTTTAGGAGGGACCTCCATGGTAGGTTGAGAAGGTTTTCGGTGTTCTTGCTTGAGACTCTCGACGGATGTCGTCATCTCTCTCATTAGCCCCTTCATCACCCGAAAATCCTTCTTGTCACTTGCTTGATGCCTTCTCACCATGGCTATGAGATTTTCCAACCCCTGGTAGACGGTGGTTACATATTTTTGGGATAACTTTGGTTGAACCATAGTCGAAAGAAGTCTCCGTTCAAGGAAAACGATCGGCTCTGATACCAAATGATGCAGCGCGGAATCCACTGAGAGTTTTAAACCGTAAACTCACAAAGGCTAACAACTTATCTAGCTAAACTAGAAGGAGTGGATCCTAATTCATGGACTAAATCCATAGGAATAGTGAAATCCCCATTGTTGAAGGATAAAACCTTAACAAACTTCACATGGAAGAAGATATATATTTGATTTGATAAAAGTTGCCTATTACAATGAGAAAGAGATGAATTTATATCATCTCAAAAACCTAATTGCCAAATTACAAAAGGGTAAATTATCTAGCTAATTAAAATACAAATCTAAAGGGTAAAGTAGGGTTAATGGTAAAGGGGTGGCATGCTTGTAAATAAGGAGTGGTAGAGTTGTAAATAAGGAGTGGTCCCAAGTATGGAGAACTTGGGGAGGAAGTATTCTTCAGCTGAAACACGCCCCGCGTGTCACGTACTACGCCCCGCGTGAAAGCGCCTCTGAGTTTGAATGCTCCGAAAGTGGTCTTGCACGCCCCGCGCCTGAGGAGACACGCCCCGCGTATGAGGAGGCACGCCCCGCGTATTAGGAAGGCACGCCCCGCGTACATGAGCTCTTGGAACTGGTTCTCTTTGAAGGTTCGACCCACGCCCCGCGTGCTGGACAACACGCCCTGCGTGGAATGCCTAAGAGACCCCTTTTTCCATGTGGTTTCCTCCTTTCTCTTGGCTCCGGATTCACGCCCCGCGTGTCCTCTCTCACGTCCCGCGTCCAGGGACAAGGTGTCCTCATCAGTAATCTCCTAGATCGATGATACAGAGCCAATGTCAATTACTTCTGGTGCTATTTAACGAATTTGCGCTACAAGAGGTAAGCCTAAATCTGTTGATTTACATATTCATTAGATCTAGGTTCATTATCCGTGTCTTAGAGGTTAGAGAACTCCATTAGGCTTCTCCATTGAAGCTTTCATTGGGTATCTGAGCACTTTAGCTCCGTGTTCCATCAGTTACGAATCTTTTTATGCATGATTTATGATTCCATTAATTTGTTTGATTAAATAAGTGCATGCTTGGTTGAGTCAAGTCTCAAATCTATATTTTTAATGTGTATCGGGATGTTTTTGGTCTCCCAAAATCGCCCTGAGGGCTGCTAGAATTTTCTGGCGATTTCAAGCCGCTTAAAACGAGTAGGGTTTGTTTGCTCTATAACGCCTATTTACAATCATCGAAACCTGGAACTGAACACACCATCAAACTTAGAGACGCAACCCCCCCCCCCCCCCCCACCGCCAAAGTCTCGTGGCCGTCGGAGGCCGGGAGGGCGGCGTTTGGCCCATACGCGTCGCCGGGTCACCGTGCGCACACACGACGCATGTGTCCTCTCCCGAACTCCGTTCGACGTCAAATTTTACAAGGTTGCTCGGAATATTAGTTGGGATTTTTTTGTAGTTTTTAATTTATTTTTGGATGCACATGATATTGAATTAATTCGGTTTCTGTAATTGTTTTAATATGTAAAAACTATTTAAAAATACTCAGAAAATTAGATAAATTAAAATTAAATTACAAAAAAATAAAAAAAAATCTAGATTCTAAAAAATTAAATTTATTAAGACCGGTTTCTAAATAAAAGATTATAATACTTTTTCCTAATTTTGTTAGATATTCAAAATATATTTTTAATATATTTGGATTAAACGTGTAATTAAAAATAATTATTAGAAATATTTTCTGATTAATTGATTATTAATTAATAATAGATAATCAAAAATATTATTTTTAAATTTTTATACGTTGTCTGTTGCGTATAATTGATTATTAACTAGTTTGGGGTTACGGTGCTTTGAACCTCAAGCCTAGAATTATGAGATTTTCTGCATGTCAATTGTTAAAGTCGTTTGAGTCATTTGTCAAAGCACTTGCATGACACCTCTTACTAAAGCGGGACACAAATTGAGGTGAATCACCATTATTAATCAAAAAGACCTCTGCAATGGTCCAATCCCCATGAACAATCCACAAGCAATAGTACCTTTGTAAGGTCTCAAATTGTAGGAGGAGACAGTAAAATGAAGACTGCAATTTACATAATACAGTGTATTTTTACAGTTTTTCAGTTTTATATACAAAACAAAAGATATATGAAGTATTGTCTCTAGCTTACTTTGACAAATATATTCGGTATCTATTTAGATAACCACTTAATTAGATAAGTGTAACTAAGTATGCAACTAATTACTAATTAGTATAGTTGGATAATATATAATTTTATATATAAATATAAATAAATATACTTTTTAATACCGAAACCGTAATCCTAACCATTAACCATTATTTTTAAAAGTAAAAATCGTATACTAGTCCATTGATTTCAGTTAACATTATTTTAGGTTTGGTTTCAGTTTGGTTTTTCAGCTTTTCGAATTTTGTTGTGCACCCCTACTAGGAACCAAAGACCAATAACAGGCCTATACCAACTCTAACTAGGAATACCACAACCGAAACATACTTAATATATCGACTCTAATTAGAGCAAGTCGTGTAGTTTGTTATTGATTAGGATAGTACAAGTGGTTCCCAATTGTATTCGACTACGACATAGTTATCATCCTCTCCCTATTGTGATTAGCGATAGTGTTGGAAAATCAAATCCAACACATTGGTGGACTCGGCACACAAATTATTGTTTAGAACCTTAGTTGGAAGTTTTCTCAATCATTGATTCATAATAAGAATTTGAAAAGTTATGTTTGTATAAGTTTTTGTTTTTGTCAATTTTTAGCCCCTTTATTAGTATTAGTGGTCGAATTGAACTAAATAAAATCTAAAATGATAAAATTACCCTTTATTTTATAACAATACAAATCATTTTTTTCCTATTTTTCTTCATTAATACAAATCATTTTTTTCCTACTTTTCTACATTAAAAAAATAAATGAAAAATATTTCAAAAATGATAAAATTAGGAATAGATCAATATAAAGTTGTGAATGTAGTTTTATATCTAATAAATTTTTGAATAAAATAAATAAATAATTTTTTAGCAAATAATAACTTATGTTTTGCTTAAAAAATAGATATCATGATATTTTTTTTTAATAAATGAAATATTCGTAGCTATACCATCATTGATTTCAAAATTAGCATAAAAGTCAAGAGTATTATTAGATGGTAAGTTCTTAAGAAGGAAAAAAATATTTTAAGTCCTGCCATTTGGATGTAAATAAAGAATAAATAGAAGGATGTGTCTGCAAAACTAAAGTCCTAAAACACATTAGTTCTTAATTTTTCAAACTACAAAGATTACATTCCTTCTTTCCTTATTCAAAATCGAAATGAGAGCCTTGTATGTCAAATTTATCATAAATGTATAGTAGAAAACTCAGTGATTGTTTTAACTATTTTATAGAAAGTAAAAAAAGGAATCTAAAGGATATTTCAGTAACAATTCTTTATTATTTTTATTGGGTTTTAAAGTCAACAATATTATATGGTATGTTTTTAAGTAGGAAAAAACTATTTTAAGGCCCTAACTTTTGGATTTTGATTGATTAAGTATTTAACTTTTAATTTGATATAATGAGATAGAGTCAAATTGTAAATAAAGAATAAATAGAAAGATTTGTCCTCAAAAACTGAAGTGGTAAAAAAGACATTAGTTCTTAAGTGTTCAAACTACAAACAGTTCATTCCTTCTTTCCTTATATAAAAACATAATCAGGGGCTTGATTGTATCTATTTTCCTTATGTGTATTCAAAAACCGAAGTGGCAAATATAAAAATAACTGAAATTAGTGTTCACACTACAAACATTCTATTCAAAATCGAAATCAGAGGCATGTTGGTCTCTATTTTCCTTTCAAAAGTCAAGAGAAGAGTCAAGATTCTTGATTAATTCTCTCTACCGGTTTTTTAAAAAACTCTCAGCTTTAACTCCCTATAATAATGACTGCATCTTTTTTTCACTCAAATCTCACTATAAATACAAACTTTCCTCTCCTTTCTTAGGGTATTGGGATTACATTTCTTTTTGCTTGTGATCTTTTTGAATTATCAATTGTGAATCTAAATAATGGTGGTGAAGATGAGCACTCTTCGGGCCTTAAAAGCCAAACTTTTTCGAGGGATAAAAAAAGTTTTTCATAAGGAAAGGGTTGGAGCTGATTTTGATTGCAGACAGCTTAGCTCTTCTGATGAATCAAGTTCAGGGGTGCATATTAACTTTTTATCTTTGTTTATATATTTTCTTTCTTACATATAAATTCAAATGTATTCTTAACACTTGATAATTCTTTGCAGTGGAGCAAACCAGAAGAAGCTTCAACAACTAGTCACAACTTCGATAAATTATCATCTTTTTCTGAGATTTGGGGATGATAATTTAGTTGTGGGCAGCTGGGAGACGAAAGAAATAATAAGCAGAGAAGGAGACATGAAGCTCCAAGCACAAGTGTTTTTCGCTTCAATTGATCAAAGGAGCGAACGTGTAGGAGGAGAGAGCGCATGTACAGTTCTTGCTGATGTGATTGCTAACTGGTTGCAATCACATCAATATGAACTACCTACTAAGTCTGCATTCGACGATCTGGTCAGAGATGGATCATTGGAATGGAGAAACTTGTGTGAAAATGAAGAATATCGACAAAAGTTTCCCGACAAGCATTTTGATTTTGAGACCATCATCGAAGCTCAAATCTGCCCTCTCTCCATCGTCACAGAAAAGTCATTCATCGGGTTCTTTCAACCAGAAGGCCTAGAAGACTTTTTGCATGGAGCAATGACCTTCGACAGCATCTGGGATGAGATCAATCAAATGGGATCAGATGTATCTACTAACAGTCAATCTCTGGTCTACATTCTTAGTTGGAACGACCATTTTTTTGTTCTACGGGTCGACCCAGATGTATGCTACATTATCGACACACTAGGAGAGAGGCTCTACGAGGGATGCAATAAAGCCTACATCCTGAAATTTGATAAAGACACCTCAATATCTCGGCTACCAGCAAAATCCAAAGTCCAGCCGAGTAAGAGAAGGAAATTGAGGTTAAAGCGTAAGGCGAAAGAGGAAAGTGTGTGCAAAGGGAAGGAAGCGTGTAAGGAGTTTATTAGGAGCTTCTTGGCTGGAACTTCTGTAAGGGAAATGCAAGCTGATATCAACAGAGGTTTGATGGCAATACCTATTCATCATCACCGGCTTCAAATCGAGTTCCACTACACCCAATTAACACACTCTGCAATTGAATCTTCATAGACCTACATTATCTAACTTACTTAAAAGCCAAAGGTGTTGGCAGCTTGTTAACTTTTTTAAACGGATTCAAAGTTAAATGTTACAATCAAAATGAAGTTTACAAGTTTTGATGTTAATAGTGCTATATTATATATTGTTACACAAGTTCTCCTAATTTGGGTCTTCTGTTCCTTCCATAGCTTCTCTGTAATATTTTAAGCATTCCAAAATGATGTCTTTCATGTGCTAAATCAACCTGTTATTATTGGGCTTAGCCTTAATAATATTTTAAAGATTAGGTAATCATCAGTAGTTAAATGATCAAAATATAATTAAATCCATCTACTATAACAGTAAATAAGAAGAATAATTTTAGTGAGAATATATATGTGTATATATAGATATAATGACTCTATATAAGGGATAACCAAGAACAAATAATGAATTTCACATCCCAAAATTAATCACCCAGCCCAATATAATAATTAAAAATTCAATAAAATAAAATCTAATGCTTCAACAGAGTGAAAAGAGAAACCACCATAGAAACCCCAAGAACAGCATCAGAAATAGCAAAGAGAAGCCAGCTCCCACGTCCAATCCAGGTGCAGAAATAGCAGCAAACTTTCCTCTTACCAAAACTACTAAAAGGTCTAGAAATGTTCAAATTATCAATCTTTATTTTTCCTGAATTAGCACCAATCTCAATATTCAGATTGAATATGGTAAGATTCTAAGGATCACAAACATTGCATAACATAATAATATAAAAAAAATATCATAAGAGTAAATATTAGCACCCAGTTCTACAATATCCTCTCCATCGTCATCATAAGCTTGCCAGACGGTTCTAAATATTATTCACCTTGTTTTTGTTAGATCTTGTTTTTGTTTTTGTTAGATAAGGATACAATTGTTTTTTGTTTTTGGATAATTAATTTATTAGTCCCTATATTTTGACAAAACACATTGTTTAATCCCTGTATTTTCAAAAACATACGGTAAAGTCCCTGACCTTTTTCTCGATGAACTGTTTAGTTCCTAACGTTTTTGTTGGTGAACTGTTTAGTCCCTGCCGTTAGACTCTCATGAAGATTCTGTTAGTCAATTTGGATTTGCGTCTTCTTTTCCTTTATTTTCCTTTCCTTTAAACTCTAATGCATCTGAAATCAACTTTGAGAGTGTTCTTCTTCTTGATTTTCTTCTTAATTGTTCAAATTCGTAAGCACTGGGTCTGTTCTTTTTCTTGTTCTCCATACAAATAGCTTATTCTTCTAAGTTGGATTTTCTCTTCTGAAATTTGAAGGTAAAAAGTAAAGGGTAATTTAATCATTTCCGAATTCAATAAACGGTAAAAAATCGAACAAACAGACGGGATGACTAAACAGTTCACTGAGAAAAAGGTTAGGGACCTTACAATGTGTTTTTGAAAATACAAAGACTAAACAGTGTGTTTTGTCAAAATATAGGGACTAATAAATTAATTATCCTTTGTTTTTTTTATGTATTAGCTTGAAAGTGAAATACAGATTTACCTACAAATTTATCCCTAACATTTACAAAGAAGTTTAATAGATTTTTTTTTTTGATAATAGTTTAATAGAAATTTGAACAAACTGGTTTATTATTATTTGACTGCTCATTTAACTATGAAAGCTTTCGAACATCAATCATATCTAAAATATCTAGTATGTTACTAAAACTATTACAAACACCAAAATGCATGAAATTGCTTCCATTTATTGAACAACTTATTTGGAAGATCCGATATAATCGAATAACTGACAAATTAGTTCGTTCAAAGTTTTTGTTAAATAGGGATACAATTGACCTTGTTTTGTAAGGTTCACATAAATGGCACTATGCACTTCCCACAAAATGATAGAAGCAAATTAAAACCTTATCACAAATCAAAAACAATTATCTTCATGAATGTTTTATTGTTGGATATATATATTCACAATTTAAAAAAAATGAAAAATATTTATTTATTTATTATATTTTAAAAGGCAAAAGCTAACGGACGTCCCCGGGACGTTTGATAAGAAATATATTTTACTATTTTTTATATAATATTAACATTTTCCAATACAAACCATTTAATGTGTGTTGTATTAAAAAAATAATAAATTGTAGTTTCCAATACAAACCATTTAATGTGTGTTATATAAAAAATAATAAAATGTATTTTCCAATACAAATCATTTAATGTGTGTTATATAAAAAATAATAAAATGTATTTCTTATCTAGCACCCCGGGCGTCCGTTAGTGGCTCGTTTTAAAAATAATAAGCTAATTAAGTAAAGAAATGTAAAAACAGATAATTAAATTTTAAAATTTATAATGTTTTAGGAATAAGATCCCAATCTTTAAATTTTATATACATGTCTTTCACTAAAATATACTCCCTCCCCTCCATAATAGATGTCTTTTTAGAGAATTTTTTTTATTCCACAATGCATGACATTTTGCTTCAATCTATACACATTAATTTACTTTTACCAAATATACCCCTATTTAAATTGACTTTTTACCTTGGGAATAGATAAAATTACTGGTGGATGCAATTACTACGAGGGTAACAAAGTCTTTTACTTAAAATTAATTGTATTGCTTAATTAGTGTGCATTAACCTTAAAATACATGTATTGTGGATCAGATGGAGTAGTTGTTAGTAAAATCCCCAATATATAAAAATTAACATAGGGCTTGTTTGGTTCGGAGAGTGATTAGGAATAGAATAGTTATTCCTAGTCTATCCCTATTTCTACATTTGCTTGAGTTTTTTGCCATGGAATAATTATTCTTATTCCACAAATGGAGGAATACATATTTTTTAATTGAACCTAGAAATATCTATTATATTTTATTACATTCTAAAAATACCCCTTCCATATCGATTAAAACAACAAGAAAGAGAGTCGCGAAAAACCAGAAAAATGGCAAAACCCACCGACAACGTAGAACACAAAGAAAAAATGAAAACGGAAAATAATAGGGAAAACACATAATACATGAAAATGTAGAAGAAAAAAAATGAAAAACAGAAAAAATAGGAAAGCCTAGAAAAATGAAAAAAACACAGAAAATGCGAAAAATGTGAAAACCGTCAAAGAGAAGAAACGGCAGAGAATGTTAAACATGTAGAAAACACGAAAACAGATAATACGAGAAAAATGCAAAATACGGAAAAATATAGAATCTATGAAAAACGAAGAATACAGGAAAAATAGATTACATACTAAATGTATAATACGGTGAACATAAAAAATGGAAACACGCAAAAACACAGGAGTCGGGAAAAATTGCAAAATACAATAAAAATACAAAATACAAGAAAATTCGGAAATGGGGAACACGGAAAAATGTATAATACGGGAAAAATACAAAATATAAGAAAAACGCAAAATATAAGAAAACTGCAGAATACGAAAAATCACGAAAAATAAAAAATACGGGAAAACGTAGAATAACGGAAAAATGTGAAAAATGACAAAACATAGAATAACGGAAAAATGTGAAAAAAGGAGAAAACGTAGAATAAAAAAAGCATAATACAGGCAGACGAGGAAAACGGAGAAAATTGAAAATAAAAAAACAGGAAAAACACAGAAAACATGCAAAATGTGAAAAACGATGAAAACACATAATACATGAAAAATACGGAAAACAGAGAATACGAAAAAAAAGAATATGGGAGAAAAGAGAAAATTAGAGAATATTGGAAATAAACATAATACAGGAAATGTGAAAAACGAAAAAAATGGAAAAATGCATAAAAAAGGTTCCTAAACTTTGCAAAACCAGCAATAAAATTCAATAAATCAAAATTATAACAGAACATCCCAAAACCCAATATAAGCAGCTAGTCTCTTAATTTTAGGTTGGTGACCGAATTTTTAACCACCCTTGCGGCCACCGGTCTCCACGGCAGTTATGTCCTCGCCTTTCGCCTCCAAAACCGGCCGTTCTCTATCACCACGACATGGATCCGCACTCACTTCACCAAGCAAGGTGAAAATACCGATCTCACCGAATGGCCCCCCGAAGTCGCTCCCCGCGACTTTTGGAAGTCCATTACGGGGCGGGATGACTATCACGTCTCCAACCTCCATCCAGGTAGCATCCGCAACCGAATCCTCCAACTCCTCCACCGGTTCATCAACTATTACTTCTCGGGGAAGGCCGAGGCCACTAAGGTCAACAAACTTGAGCTCCTCGCCCTCTACTGTTGTGAGCATGGGCTCACTTTTGATCTCTCCCTCCTCGTGGAGACCATGCTTCAACAAATGAACACGAGGGGGCGTGCCGGGATCGGGTTGGGGCACTTGGTCACTATTCATGCCGCCACCTCCGTTGGCCAAGTAGCCCTTGACCTCCTACCTCACTACGACCCTCGTCCTTTGGACAAGCATGCATTCCGAACCCTCAACCACAACACCTCCGGTCCGGGTGAAAGTTCAGGGGCTACCCAACCACGTGAGGGGGATGCGTGGGACTCGAACTTTGACCTCAAACTTAGTCCACCTCCTGGACCCACCTACTCCGTCGATCCCGACTTCCAATTGGTCTATGCCCGGTTGGACATTTTGGAGGGGAATCAAAGGCAAGATCGGGCCCACTTCAACTCCCGGTTTGACACCCTTGAAGCCAACATCGCTACCCGCTTTGACACCTTAGAGGCTGATCGCCTCATGGACCAAGCCGCCCTCGCCACTCGCTTCGACACACTCGAGGCACAAAGGCAAGCAGACCGGGCTAGCTTCGAGGCCTTCACCAACTCCTTTTTCACCCATTTCAACATCCATGGGAACCCACCCCCTCCGCCACCATAGTTTTCTTTTTTTGCTTTGCCATTTTTATGTTTTAAGTTTAATATTTTCTTTTATATTTTGTGTTTTTATTGTATTTTATTTCTTTTCTCTAATATATATATCTATTTCCTTCGGTATCTAATTGTGTTTTGTTCGTTTATTTTCCGTCCTTCTGTTTTATTTTTCACTAACTCGTTATTTACGTTTATGATTGTGTCGTTTTTACTGTTTTTTGTGAGCATTCATAAGGTTTACGCGGAGCGTACCCCTATTTATGCCTCGCGTGAACCACCTTCTGCTATAAATACAGGCTTCACACTTGGTCTACGCGGAGCGTCTCTCTGGGTACGCCCCGCGTATCCGAGTCTCTGCCCAAAAATCAAACAAAATAAACTTCTTACGCGGAGCGTACCTTTGGGTACGCCCCGCGTAAGCACAAGACCTGCACGGTCCTCATTTCTTTTAATTCACCATTTATTTTTCATTTTGTTTTTGTTTTCTTTTCTTTTTCGACGTCTTTGGAATACACGTCATTTTAATCATGCGGAGGGTCGTGCAACCCCGCACTTACAGTTTGTTTTGCACTAACAAAAACAAAAATAAAAATAAAATAAACAAAAATAATTGAACTAATTTATTGGCTCATGAATTACCCAACACACTACCTTCTATGGATAATAATTAAAAGTTCCGTTATTTTTCGTCAAAAGTAAATACGTCGAAACACAAAGGATCGGTTTAATTAAGAAATTTAAGTCTTGATTTCGAAGTGAGGGAATTTATGCAAAGCCAAGGTTCGTACTAAACAAAAGCATTGAGTCCTAACCCACAAGTTATCTCTATAATGAAATTTAAAAAAGGCAATAAAAATGGGATTTTTGAAAATTTTACGAGAATTTGAAAATACACAATTTAACCCGAAATTCATGTGAATTTTTGAGCCTAAAAGAGTTCGTACGAGAACTCTACTTCTTTCACAACATTTCGAGAGCTTTGACTTCACTCAACTCATAGAGTTTGTATCCAATATCGGGTTAAGTACAATTATTTTGGTAAGAAGGGCAATAGATGATAAAACGGACCCACTTAGGCTAATTCCTTTCTTTAATTATTTTTCTGGTTTTCATAAACCTTTAGGAAGCCCCCTCGAGCCTATTCACCGACTTCTTTGCTAACACCCTTTTAACATTTAACCCTTTTTCCTCTTATCCAAATATCAATAAAATCAATCGCATCAGAACTACCCAAAACAAACCAAAGCCTTAGCAAGTAAGCACAACAAATCTTTGAAATCGTTTTTTGTGCCACTCTCAAATAAAAAGAAAAAGAAAAAAAAACGAAGCAAAAATAGAGAGCAAAAAGGCATTCTCAAGCTCCACTCGAGCAATTTCAAGTTATATTTTGCAAGCTTGCTAAAGCCAAAGAAATGAAAATGAGATGCAATTATCAAAACGGTGTTTGGACTAGAGTTTCTAAAAATCCACCCACATCACAACCCCCTCCGGGTTCATTTTTAATGTTTCCCAACCATAATATAGGTGGAAAAACCCGGATGAAAATGCAAACTCAAGGTGACTTCGAGTAAGTGCAAAGAAGAGCACAAAGACACCAACCCACCAAAGTTTGAGCGTAAGAGTGAAATCCCTTGGTGAAGTACAATCAGGTTCTCAAAAGATAATCAATCCCTGTTAATATTGCCTACTAAGTTTAATTATGGAGATTTCGAATAAGTTTTGGTTACTCATTCGCTTGCGTGAATACTTGTCAGAAACTTTTCGTAAAACTGTAGCTTTGAAATCACGCACTTGGTAAAACCAACCAGAGGTTGGTTTCTCAATTGTCTCAACCCCTTGTCTTTCGATTTCTTTTACTTGAGGACAAGTAAAACTTGAAAGTCTGAGGAGGTTGATAGGGGCATTTTGTCCCTATCTTTTAGCGTGATTTACGGTTTAATTTCGAGCTTAATAGATAAGTTTAATTACAAAAATAGTATGTTTTCAAATAAATTACGAAATAAAAATCAATTTTACATTTCTAGTTGATTTCTATAGTTTTTGATTAATCTTAGAAAAATAAACGTCAAGCTAACTCGGTTCTCGAAGATCGTATTTTTTAGGTACAAAGAAGAAATCAATCAAGCACCAATTCACGGTTACGCGGGGCGTAAAATAGGGCACGCGGGGCGTAGAACAATGCCCCTCAACACACGGCAGTCAACTGAGCATTCCCACATGGTCAACACTAACTACGCGGGGCGTAAATCATACTACGCGGAGCGTCTCCTGTGTGAATTGAAGACAAAAGTTCCAGGAACTCATGCGTACAAGGCATATTTCGAGCAAATAAGTTCCAGGAGCTCAACTACGCGGAGCGTATCCCAGTTTACGCGGGGCGTGGTTGAGTCAACAAATCTAAATCTAGTCCACGCGGAAGAAATTATCAACGGGATGGGTTGATTTTGCAGATACGCGGAGCGTACCACCTTCTACGCGGGGCGTACCTTGTGAAACCTGCAAAAATAGTGTGAATTCTTGTTTGTAACTTATGTAATTATGATTCTACCCCTGAGCTTGATGTGTATAAATAAGAGTGATTAGCACTCATTTCCTCATTCAGAATTTTATATAGCTAAACTCTGCCACTTTGAGAGCTTGTTCACTTATTCCATCACTCCGTCGAAGGTCCGTTCCATCCTCCTCCACCAAGCTCGAGAAGTTCCACCTCCAAGACCTAAGAGACGGCCTTGAGTCCGGTTAGCTAGTTCCAAGGGCCAATTCTTCCCTTTCTACTTGCTAATTAGCTTGCACTCTTCCTATGTACTAGGCTTGGTTGTATTCGTATTTTTCCATTCCACATTTATAATATATGATTTGCAATTCCCGTTTCTCTATACGTGTTGATGTTTACTACTTGTTTTGATATTTGTAATTGATTATTGTGTAGGGGGAGTTCAATACCCGGCGCCCTTTGTACGGGTCATCTTTAGGGAACCATATAGGCGCTGCCCTACCGGGAGTAGCATTCCGGAAACCGTAGGAATTTAAAAGCCACGGAACTTACGGGCCCTAGTTTCTAATCCCCCGCATTAGACACGCCTTGACTAGGAACCACGTAGTCTAAGTACTTCACGGGGTCGACCGAACTACACGTAGTCGTCTTTGCAAGAGTAAACAACCAATCATATAGGTTCGGAGTCTTTGCCTACCATATTTATATCTTATCATAACTCGTAGAGTTTTGGTCATATAAGTCTGTCTCATCATAGTTTAGGAGTAGTTTGTAGTTGTCACCCAAACCAACCTAAAGTATTCACCGCCTAGATAACGAATAGAACCGAGTAGTTTAATACTTGTAGATATAAATCCCGTGGATTCGATACCCGGTCTTAACCGGATTATTACTTGATACGACGGGGTACACTTGCCCCTACGTAGTAGCGTCTAGTAGAGTTTGAAAGCACATAGAAAGATCACATCCATAACCATATCACTTAGCACACTCATATCACATATTGTTATTATCACTCTACCTAGGCGCCACGCATCAATAATCAAATGAACAAGAATTTCTGTATATCAATGATTTTAAATTTATTGGAGACTAATGCTCATAATCTGTTTACATTTGAACTAAACAAATTTCTGAATGTAATAAGGTAAAAACAATAAGCAATGTACATCTCCAAATCTGTCAATACGTCAATCTTTCAAGAGGCGTGGTGGTGTTGATTGGAAGCCAAATCCAACTTGATTTGCATGCATATCTAAGCCATCATTTCCTAGAATCCCCAAAGTCTTGATATCTGCAAAACCAATTGATGCTCATTAATTACGTACCGTATACAGATAGACCTAATTAATCTCGTTTTACCCTTTCTCCATTCTGAGACCCTTCACTTACCCACCCATATTATAAATATGAGCGTTTAACAATTCTCAAGAGTCCACAACCCAACACTATACTTACTCTAGTTATATCGAGCATGGATAGACGTATAAGGAACCTCTATCATTGTGTTGAGTCGCAGATTTCCCGATTCCGGTCTGAGGCACCTAGGTGGCTTGTCAATATATATGCAGGTCCTGACCGTCGGAAATGGATTGTCGTGATGAAGGGCCCTCCAAACACCCTTTATGAAGGAGGTGTATTCATAGTCCACATGGACTTCCCTGTCGATTTCCCCTCCACACCTCCAGTTGTAAGAACATGCATGAACTTATTAACACACGGAAATCAGTTCATATATATGCAAATACACTCATGACATTACTATTGTTCGCAGGTCATATTCAGGACCAAAATTTATCATCCTAATATCGGTCCCTTGGGGCATGTATCTATGCCCTAGCTACTTGATCGCCCTTCCCATAGCATTGCCACAGTAAGATGATGCTATAAATCTATGCATTTGGGGTCTAATTTATCTATTCATGTTTGGGGTCTAGTTTATATACTCATGTTTGGGGTCTAATTTAATTTATCTATGCATTTTATAACTGCTGTGGAATATTTATGGACTGCTGGTAGAGCCCTTCATTGAGGGGCCATTTCCTGGCCGAGAGAGAATTGCTGAACGATACATCAGCAACAGGGCAGGTTATGTAGCAACTGCTAGGAGATGGACTGAAGAGCATGCAGGGGATATATGATGTGCAAATAGCAAGCAAGGGGGGCATTATGATGTGACGTGCGAATAGCGTACAAGGGGGGCGTGATGTGCGAATAGCAAGGAGATTTGGATGCTGGACAACCATTGAGTTGGATGGTGTGGACTACTGGATGGGCATAGAGCCAATCTTGAAGAACAGAATGATTACTGATTACAAATCTACTTGGTAATCAATCTGATTTTCAATGTTGGCTCCATGCCCCTCCAGTATTCGACGCCATTTAACTCTAATGGTTCTCCATCATCCAGATATCCTTGGTTACCATCTGCACATCATAAGCATGCAAGGGGGGCGTGATATGCGAATAGAAAGGAGATTTGGATACCAAAGAAACACTGAGCTAGATGGTGTGGACTACTGGATGGGCATAGAGCCATTCTTGAAGAACAGAATGATTACTGATTACAAATCTACTTGGTAATCAATCTGATCTTCAATGTTGGTTCCATGCCCCTCCAGTATTCCACTCCATCCATCCAGCTCCAGTGTTTCTTTAGCATCCAAATCTCCTTTTATTGTTATTCACGCATCATGCCCCCCTTGTACGCTATTCGCACGTCACATCATAATGCCCCTATTGCACGCTATCCTTTTTTGATAGGCCATACAAAGTAGACAACTTATTCAAGTAGACATATATATGTATATTCAAGTGACGCATAACATGCTATAACAAGTAGTCAACTTATTCGTTTATGTCTATTCCTAAATTGATATGAAACATATGTATGTTCAAGTGACACATAACATGCTACATGCCCAATGAACATTCATACACAAACTGAATCAGTTCTACTTCCTAAACAGAACATAAAACAATCCAACATGCTTCATACATAGACACATACGCATTCATATCTACATGCCAAAATGAACATTAATAGCAATGCATATAAATAACCCTTTACATGCCAAAATGAGCACGGTGATGAAGTCTGCGATGCTCTAGCCACAAGTTCATAACTTATGCTGATAGCATTGAAAACCCATCACCATTTTGAATGGTTTCAATCAGATAACAAGAGAAGTGGAAGATATATTATAAACCTATCTCATCAGCATAACTCATGTTAAAATAGAAAGGAATCAGGCAAGTTCATCATTTTCAGCTTTAAGAGTATGCTTAATCAGCTACCTTCCTAAACAGAATATCAAGTAGACAACTTATTCGTGCATGTCTATTCATTACTTATTCATAACATTTTTAGGTTTAAGAGTATGCCTAACATGTTATAACAAGCTTAGTCATAACCTTATGTTGTTAGAATCACTATGTACCTGCCTAAACCCACCACTATGTACCTGCCACTTGGATTGTACAGTTCATGATGAAGTTAGCATGGTGATGAAGTGTATGATACTGTCACCACAAGCTTAGTCATAAACTTGTGTTGTTAGAATCATACAACTTCATCACCATGTTAAATACTTTTCCATAAGCATAACAAGCCAAGTGACATGATACATAGTAATGGAGATTTAGGTTGACCATATGACTATACTTCACAAACCATATGTTGTAGGCATGAACATTATTTCACTCAATGAACATGCATAGTATAAGAGTATGGCTAGTCAAAACAACATCATACATGTAACTAATCAGCTACACTGCCCAAATGAACATTCATACACATACTCAATCAGTCTAGCTTCCTAAACAGAACATCAAACATGCCATGTTTCATAGACATACACATATCAATCACTTCTAGCAGTATAACTCATAGGTGTAAGAGTATTGCCAATCACAATAAACATTCAAAGCTTTAGAGTATGCCTAATCAGCCACATGCGTAATGACCATTCATACATAAACTCCATGAGTCCTAGCTTCCTAAACAGTTATATCTAATCAATCAGTTCATACCAATCATTTCATCATCACCCACAACATCATACATATATGTAATCGTTCAGTTCAAACCCACATAACAATATATATATATATATATATATATATATATATATATGTATGTATATACTCAAAATCAGGCTAGTTTCCTAAATCAATGAGTTCTATGTTCCTAAACAGTACATCAAACATACTCAATCACTTCTAGCTTCCTAAGCAGAACATCAAACATGAACAAGCCAACATGCTTCATATACATACACATACTCATTCAGATAACAAGCCAAGTGGAAGATATATTACAAACCTATCTCAGCACCACCACCTACAACAACATCATACATGCAACCAATCAGTTCAAACAAACATAACAACAATATATACTCAATAAGTTAAAGAAATCTTCCCATATGCTAAATGCAAGAAATGATTGACAATCTCTTTAGTCAGCCTTCGCATGTAGCATTCTTACTATCCCTGCAAATATTATGTTCAAATAAAAAGAAATCAGAACATCTTTAACAACCGGTACTGTATTTCCCTAGGTTAAAAAAAGATAAAGACCCAAGTATTTCAGCAGTGAATCTAACAATGAATACAATAAAATCAGTGTATCTAAGCGAGAGATCTAACCCTTTCAACGATAGGTCTGAAAATCAATAGATCCTTATTCCAGCTGCTGAAATCGACATACACAAAAGTAAATCGGATGAAAAAAAAGAGAGATTAAGGAATAATGAAAATCAATAGATACTTACCAGTACCGTGTTTCGAGCTCACTAATTGCATGAATCAACTATGGAGATAGAGAGAGATGAGAGGGGATCAAGATTGCGTAACCTAGAAAATGGGGTTTTGGGTGAGATACAAGGTTTATATACGAGCTGAAATTTCAGTCAAACCATCCAGCGCCTAAATTTGGTATATGGCCGCGTAAGTGAAATTTCGTTTGCCGCTTTTTTTGTTTTCCGTATACAATGACAGTCATTTATTCCAGATGTCATCTGATGAGTAAGTGAAATTTAACAAAAACACGTGTTTTCTTTGGATGACAGGATTCTGTAATCGTAACGTCATCTGAGAATTGAGTGCATTTTTTGTTTCGCCTTCAGATGACATAGAGTTAAAATACTGTCATGAAAAATATTCAAACGACAAGAAAACAAATGTCTGTCATGTATCTTGTGTCATGTGAAAGGTAAAATGGCATAATGTATATGCATAAGTTAGGCATGAATATGTATGAACTGATTCTCATATCTGGTTACCAACTAGTCATTACGGATCTGGTATTGCATCCATTATATTCCTTCATCTTCTTCATTTTCACTTGTTCAACCTGCAACTCCAATGTTTAGGGAACCGCTTGGTGCTTTCCCTATTGCACATCATGCCCTCATTGCATGCTATTCACTCCATCTTGAGGTAGTTGAATTAAATTCTACCATATTGGTGATGTATTGCTCGGGAAGTTCTTGCCCTGGAAATGGCTAGTCCTCAATAAAGGGCGCTACCAGAAGCGCAGATATCATAGCAGCTAAAAATGCATTCTTAAATTAGATCATTGTCATGGATAGTTGTGTAGCAAATAAATAGATAAAAAATAATGACAAATCTAACCGTGGCAGCTGATGCGTGCCCAAGTAGAGGTGTGTAATATGATGTGTGAGAGTATATAAGTGTGTGTGTGTAAGGTGTTACATGTGCAATTGAACTCTACTAGACGCGGCTACTTCGGGGAAAGTGTACCCCGTCGTATCGAATCCACGGGATTTATAACCACAAGTATTAAACTACTCGGTTCTATTCGTTATCTAGGCGGTGAATGCTTAGGTTGGTTTGGGTGACAACTACAAACTACTCCTAAACTATAGTGAGACATACTTTTGTAATCGAACTCTACGGGTTGCGATAAGTTATAAATATAAAGAGCAATGACTCCGAACATATACGATTGGTACTTTACTCTTGCAAAGACGACTACGTGTAGACGGACCGACCCATGAAGTACTTAGACTACGTGGTTCCTATTCAAGGCATGTCTAATGCTGGGGATCAGAAACTAGGGCCCGTAAGTTCCGTGGCTTGTCAATTCATACGGTTTCCGGTGTGTTACTTTCGGTAGGGCATCACCTATATGGTTCCCTAAAGATGACCCGTCCAAAAGGGCGCCGGGTATCGTGTCCCCCTACATAATAATCAATTACAAATATCAAAATAAGTAGTAAACATCAACACGTATAGAGAAATGGGAATTGCAATTCATATATTATAAATATGGAATGAAAAGAATATGAATACAACCAAGCCTAGTACATAGGAAGAGTGCAAACTAATTAGCAGGTAAGAAGGGAAGAATCGGCCCTTGGAACTAGGTAACCGGACTCAAGACCGTCTCTTAGGTCTTGGAGGTGAAACTTCTCGAGCTTGGTGGAAGAGGATGGAACGGAACTTCGGCACAGTGACGGAACAAGCGAACAAGCTATCAAAGTGGTAGAGTTTAGTTATACCAAGTCTGAATCAAGAAATGAGTGTTAGTCACTCTTATTTATACACATCAAGCTCGGGGGTAGAACCATAATTACACAAGTTACAAGTAAGAATTCACACTATTTTTGCAGGTTTCACAAGGCACGCCCCGCGTGGAAGGTACTACACCCCGCGTCTGTGCCATTTTCAGCCCATTCCGTTGATAATTTCTTCCGCGTGGGCCAATTTCAGACTCGTTGACTCAACCACGCCCCGTGTAGACTGGAGTACGCTATGCGTGGTTGAGCTCCTGGAACATTTCATGCTGGATTGTGCCTTGGACGCCCCGCGTATGTCTTGGGACGCCTCGCATGGTTGAGCTCCTGGAACTTTTGTCTTCAATTCACACTATAGACACCCCGCGCACTGTGACATACGCCCCGCATGGTAGGTGTTGACCATGTGGGAAGGCGCAATTGATTATCGTGCGTTGAGGGGCATTGTTCTACGCCCCGCGTGCCAGCTTCCGCGCCCCGCGTGTCTTATGAATTATTGCTTGATTATTTCTAACTTGTACCTGCAAAATACGATCCTCGAGAACCGAATTAGCTTGACGTTTATTTTTTTGAAATTAATCAAAAACTAAGAAAATTAACTAAAAACATAAAATTTATTTTTATTTTGTAATTTATTCGAAAACATACTATTTTTGTAATTAAACCTACTTATTAAGCTCGAAATTATACCGTAAATCACGCTAAAAGATAGGGACAAAATGTCCCTATCAGCAGCGGGATAGGAAGGGAAAGTAAGGAGCTGGGAAGATATATCATCCCCAAATGACTAATATTAGGATGATAAATCTTAGTCGTGAAGAAAAACTTAGAATAGGAATAATTTGATCAATATATATGCATAATATTACAATGTATTAATAAACTTTGTGTTATTAAGACGGGAGATCTGGAGGGGAACTAAAGAAGGAAGCGGATGTGGATTTCTTATACACCTCTTCATACGGGGGCCTTTATCATGAAAGACCATCTTAGTTGTTCTCCATTTAGAGGAACAGCATTGCATCAAACATGAATTAGAAAAAAAAAAGCATAATGCACAACATCTGTGTGAAAGGTAAAATGAGATACCACGAGAGTTGAGGAGCCACCTGGGTAACTCCTGCTCGAGTTTGTCCAACTCCAAATGCACACGTATGAGGAGAAGTCATGGAACTGCATTGTATGCTTATGGTATACTAGTTTTTGGAATTTTTTACGTTTAAGGTATACCCAAAATTTAAAAAGTTGTTCTATTTGTAGTGGTTTGAGGATGGTCAAGTGAAAGGCCATGGAGAAGGGGAAAGGGTGGAGTTTGTTGCTGCGTTAATTATATTGGAATTGTGGTCTAACTAATGATTTATTTTTGCATTGCAGATAGCAAGACAGCTTGGTAATACTTTTTGGTGAATGAAGATAAACCATTTGTATTTCGCATCGAGTTGCTATTGTTTTTATTCTTGACTAGATCCAACAATTGAATTAAACTCATGTATATAGATTATGAGTCTGGTGTGTAATTAATTTCAAATAACTTTGATATATATACACATACAATTTCACATTCATTGAATTCTATTATTTAATTATTCAGGTACATACATAAAAATTGTCTTCTAAGCCAATCTGAATAAAACCCAGAAATTTCAAATTAAATACTAGACAAAGAAGAAAGCAAGCCATATAAGATTAAAAAAAATGTCATATAAAGAACAATAGGAAGACAAATAATGAAACGAATCTGTCATTTAAAAAAAATCCTTTGACATAATTGATTAGGACTTATGTTATTTGTAACACGCTACAACCATATAAATCATTATGAAAAATGTCATCACAATAACCATTAAGCCAATTTGCTATAAAAATTTTGACACTTTTATTTAGTAGGCTGTCATTCAAGGGTCATATAGGTGACTGTAATAATAAATAAACTATAATCGGAATACACGTAAGATGACAACGCACCAATAGGCTGATGTCATGTGAGGTTATTTCAACGCAACCGTCATCTGAAGTTCCATCAGACGGCTTTGAGCCTTGTGACAGTTTTATTTTTCATGAGACGATGGTTTTGAACTGTCGTCTCAAGGGCTTATCAGGATAGTGAATGATGTGGTTGAAAAGCAAGTCGTGAAGTTTATGGAGAAATATATAACTTAGTGGAAAATCACTAAATTCTGTCAAGTTGCAAACTTTCAGTTTTTTTAAATATGGTGGTGGAATTTTTAAATATTGGGATAAAAAATAAAAATATATTCAATTGAAAAAATATTGAAACACTTCTTAACCACATAGATTTTGAACATTCTTTAATTTTAAACACATAACTATATAGTTCATTTTCTCTAAAATATCATCACATAATAAAAAGTGATCGTTAAGTGATAATAAAAGCAGACATTAAAACATAAGAATTGTTAAATTTAAAAATATGGAAACACATGCAAGTGTCAATAAAAAATATTATTGATAAAAAAAAATAGTTATTGGGGTGAAAATAAAAAATCGTTTTTTTTATTAAAATATCAAAAAAACATATTAGAAAGTGTTATGAAGCTTTTTTTTTTCTCGATATCCACTCACTCATTCACTATTCAGGTTTTTGGCACCATCTCTGCAATATAGATTAGTGGAAATAGTGGGAGAAAAAATTGGAAATCATGAGACATAAAGTTTGGATTTTTTTTTGCTATAAATACAACCTCAAATCATCATTCCAATCTCCAACCAACCCTATAAAAGCTCAATCATACCCTACGGTAAAAAAACTCAATTCTTTCTCGAAGATTGTTCATCCAAAATTCGTTTTTCTCACGCAATCAAACTCTTTAATCCTTCTTTTGAAGCTTTTACCTTCATTCCTCAAGCTTCTAATTCGTTTGCAATCAAGTTTCCATCACATCCCAACCAAAATCCAATCAATATTCTGTAACAAATTGTATTTCTGCGTAATTCTATTGATTGACAAACTGTCTATTTATACAGAGTACAGTTATAGTTGTATTCAATGACTAGTGTAGAGATTGGCCTAGATATCAGGAACTAACAGAAAGATACAAGGTTATCTATAATATATTCTCTAATACACCCCCGTAGTTGAAAGGTTCGGAGGCCGAACATTGAGACTAGTCCGGAAATCTTCGAAGAGCGGTGATGGCAACCCTTTGGTGAAGATGTCGGCTATCTGATACCGAGAGGGGACGTGTAGAACACGGACTTCACCCTTAGCTACCCGTTCGCGAACGAAGTGGATGTCCATCTCAACATGTTTGGTGCGATGGTGTTGTACTGGATTGCCACTGAGATATACAGCACTCACATTCTCACAATAGACCAAAGTGGATTTTACAATTGGACACCCTAATTCAAGAAGTAAATTGCGGATCCAGCAGGTCTCAGATACAACATTTGCAACTCCACGGTACTCAGCTTCAGCGCTGGACCTTGACAGTGTGGGCTGTCGTTTGGCGGACCAAGAAATGAGACTGTCTCCGAGGAAGACACAGTAACCAGAAGTTGATCGGCGGGTATCTGGATAGCCTGCCCAATCAACATCGGTGTACGAAGTGAGTTGAGTAGGAGATGATGCTAGCAGTGTAAGACCCATATCAAGTGTACCATGAACATACCGTAGGATGCCCTTAAGAGCGGCCATGTGTGATGTTTTGGGATTGTGCATGAACAAGCAAACCTGTTGTACTGCATAAGAGATGTCTGGTCTAGTCAGGGTCAGGTACTGAAGCGCTCCAGCTAGTTTCCTGTATTCAGTAGGGTCGTGGTAGGCGGATCCAGATGAGATGCTGAGCTTTTGTTTGGTATCCACTGGAGTGTTAGCCGCGTTACAGGAGCTGAGGCCAGCTTTCTCAATAATTTCGGATGCATATTTCTTTTGAGAGAGGAATAGTGAACCTGGGGGATCGAGTGACTGAAATTCCCAAGAAATAATGTAGCGGACCCAAGTCTTTCATTGCAAATTCAGAGTTCAACTGAGACAGGATAGATGTCTGAACCATATCGGAAGAAGTAACCAGAACAATGTCGTCTACATATAGAAGAATGTAAGCAGTATCTGTACCTTGTCTATATACGAACAAGGAGTTGTCTGAAATGCTGTTGACAAATCCCACTTTGATGACAAAATTGGCGAAACGCTGATACCAGCCTGCTTAAGACCATAGAGAGATTTACGAAGTAAACAGACATGATCAGGATAGAGAGAGTCCCGGAAGCCCAATGGCTGATGCATATATACAGTTTCAGTGAGGTCGCCATGAAGGAAAGCATTCTTGACATCCAATTATCGAAGATTCCAATTTTTGGAAAGTGCTATACTGAGAACAGCCCTGATTGTTGCTGGTTTCACCACAGGGCTAAATGTTTCACCACAATCAACCCCAGCTAACTGTCCGGATCCATTTCCAACCAATCGAGCTTTGTATCGCTCAAAGGAGCCATCTGCATGTGTTTTGTGCCTGAAAATCCACCAACTACGAATAATATTAGCATTTTTGGGACGGGGTACGAGTACCCACGTCTTATTTTGAATTAAAGCCTCAAATTCATCAGTCATGGCCTGTGACCAATTTGGATCACTTAATGCAAGGGATGGTGATTTAGGAACTGGAGATATGGCTGTTTGTTTGGAGGCGGAGAGGTTAAGCATACGACGTGGTTTACGGATACCATTTTGGGCTCGTGTGGTCATGGTATGGCTGGTGGGATTTAATTGGTGGGGTGTTGCTGTATCACGTCGAGTAATGGATGCAAGGGGGGATGTCGAAGTTGGAGATTCGGAGTTAGACATGGACGAGGAGGGAGACGCGGTGGAGGAGAGTGACGGAAGGGACGATCCTGTTTTGGAGGGCGATGGTGATGACGACTCGGATTGAGAGGACGACGGGGAGGAAGACATGGGACACGACTGGACTGACTGAGATTGATGATTTGGACTGTAAGAGACGGACGACGAGATCGGGATAGGTGACAGGGAGATCGGCGATAGGCCTGGAGTTAGGCAATCGTCGACGACGGAAGGTGTCAGGACAGGAGACGCGCAAGTGTTTGACTGTGAGCAGAAAGGGAATTTTGATTCGTCAAAGACGACGTGTCGAGAAATGATTAATTTGTTTTTAGATAGGTCGAAGCACTTGTATCCTCGGTGATTAGATGGATAGCGAAGAAAGACACAAGGGAATGAGCGAGCCTCTAGTTTGTGACACGAGACGGAGGGGATTAGGGGAAAACATAGACACCCAAAAATACGTAAGTGAGAGTAATTCGGTTCCCGTTGGTAAAGAATCTTAGTGGGAGATTCGTATCCTAATATTTTATGAGGATAGATATTGAGAAGGTATGTTGCTAATTCAAGGGCGTGATGCCAAAGTTTAAAGGGGACGGAGGCGTGGTTCATGACGGTTTGAATGAGATTGTTGACTGTGCGAATTGTACGTTCAGATTTCCCATTTTGGGGAGAGGTGTATGGGCATGAGAATCAAAATTGCATGCCGTGTGTGAGACAGAATTGACGAAAAGAGTTATTATTAAATTCTCCCCCGTTATCGCACTGAAAAACCTTAATGTCGCGTTCAAATTGTGTGCGAATAAAGGAACGGAAGGTAAGAAAAACATTGTAAACTTGTGATTTATGTGCTAATGGGAACGTCCAAAGAAAATTAGTGTAATTATCCAGGAACAACACATAGTAATGATGACCACTAGAACTCAAGACCGGAGATGTCCATATATCACTATGAATTAAATCAAAAGGCATCCACGCAGAATTGTTGGAGGACTGAAACGGTAATTTTACTTGTTTTCCATTGATGCATGAGGAACAAACAAAATTATCCATAACTTTATTACATGAGATAGAATTTTTATTGAGCAAGGCATTCAAAACAGGAAGCCCTGGATGTCCTAATCTACTATGCCAAACATTGGCAGACAAAACAGTAAAAACGGAAGGAGAAGACGGTGACGAGTGATGACTAGACGCGACTGGATATAGGTCCCCGGTACTGTTACATCTCATGATATGATTGCCCGTCTGTAAATCCTTCACAGAAAAACCGAAAGGGTCAAATTCGACAGAAACTTGGTTATCTTTAGTGAATTGACGAACAGAGATAAGATTTTTGATAAGTTTAGGAGCATGCAAGACATTATTTAAATGCAAAGGTTGAGTTTTAGTTTCTAGGATTGCATTACCAGATCCACAAACAGGTACACAGTGACCATTACCAACAATAATGTTTTCATTGAGGCTAGAATTAAAATAAGAAGTGAGTGTACCTTGTTGAGCTGTCATGTGAGAGGTGGCGCCGGTGTCCATATGCCACTGATCCGAAGGTGGTGCAATAGACATGGTATGCATGGCTTCTGCGATGTCAGTAGGAGTGTAGGACGGAGTGATCATACTGAGATGTGCTTGTGGTGTATTTGGGCGGGGACCCAGAATGCCTGATTGATGTTGTGGTCAACCTGAAGGGGACTGAGTTGGCCAATTGTTTGTCGGATAAGGGCAAGGAGGTGCCGCCCACGGTTGTTGTGGAGCCAAAGGGAGTGAATAACCCCATGGGAGGTTGTATGGTGTCCGATAGGAGGGGGAGCCGGAGTAGCGCGGACCACCGCGATTGTAACCTCTGCCGCGATAATGGTGTCGGCTGCCGTGTCGTCCCCCGTGGTTTTGGTGATGAGGGCGAGGGAGTGCTGGGCGCGCGGGTGGAAAGTAGGCTGGTGAATTTGCGGATTCGGCACTGGTGGCGGTTAGAGCAACAGGATCGGACGGTGGTGTGGTCTTACGGGAGCGGGCTGTTTCTTCTAATATGAGCATAGAGCGAGCCTTTTGGAAGGAGGGAAGGGGGTCCCCGTGTCTGATCTGAGTCCCAACAGTATCGTAAGCATCAGTCAAACCAGAAATAAGTTGTAAGACTATTTGATCGTTGGTGACAGGGCAATCCACATTAGACAATTGATCAGATAGGGATTTGAGTTGTTGGCAATAGGAGGAGATGTCAGAGAAACTGTCGAGCTTGAGCTTGGAGAATTCTTGTTGAAGAAACAGAGCCCGAGAGTGTTTGTTGTCAGAAAAAATTTCCTGTAATTGAGTCCAGGCCATGGCTGCCGTGGAATCGGCTACAATTATGGTATTCAAGAGGTCAAGAGAGATTGTACTGTATATCCATTGTAGAACAACAGCGTCAATACGGGTCCAAAGGTCGGGGTTCGATTGTTTGAGGGTTGGGGTGTTGGGAGGAGGCAAGATGTGATCAAGAACCTGGAAAGCCGTAGCGTGAAGTTTGAATAGGGCAGCCCATGTGGGATATTGGCCTTTCTCAATGTCTAGGGTTATTTTTATGAATGTAGATATGTTTGAGACGTTGAGAGCAGGATGGGTGGTAATGACGGTGTCTGTGTTTGTGGTGTTTGAGGTGGCGGTTTTGGAAGTGGCGGTAGCGGAATTGGTGGAATTGGTCGACATTCTGGTTGTGAGGGAGGGAGGTCGAACAGAATCGGGAATTTAGGGAGGTGAGGATGAGGATGCGATCAACCAGAGGTGGTGATCGGGGAGGCGCTGCGACTGCCGGACAGAATAGGATAGGTTGCGGCGGCGGCGACGGCGGAGAGGTGGGGAAGAGAATATTTAGGGTTTTAGGTATTTGGCTCTGATACCATGTAACAAATTGTATTTCTGCGTAATTCTATTGATTGACAAACTGTCTATTTATACAGAGTACAATTATAGTTGTATTCAATGACTAGTGTAGAGATTGGCCTAGATATCAGGAACTAACAGAAAGATACAAGGTTATCTATAATATATTCTCCAAGCAAAACTCAGTTTTCTATGAAATTGTTCTTCCAAAAACAGTTTTTTCAAGCGTTCAAGCTTCATTCTAAAGCTTTAATCTTTATGGCTTTCGTTTCCAATTTCCAACATTTGTAATAAAAAATATTCACAAAAGCAATAAAAAATAAAAAATTCTCAAATCTTTTGTTTTGATTTCATTTTAGTCACCATCAACAAGGATTTTTATAAATTTGTGTATCCTTCATCCAATTGTTTCGTTTTCTAGAAGTCAAGTTCAACGAGCATTTTACAACTCAAAAACATTAAAATCAATTGGGAATTCACACCCGCACAATGGCTCACAGAAGCCAATGTTGAAATCCGGATATTCTGAAAATATGGCTAATTTTAGTGAAGGATACAACAAATATAAACAAACTACAATTAGGTTAAAACAAAGCTTGGACTTTCTAGTGAGCTTATGTCTCTATCACATATGAGTCATAAAGTTGATCCCATTTAAAGAAATTTACACAATATCTGCTAAATCCCAAAATAGCATCCGCTATAACGCCATCTTTTTCCATTTAGAGCATATAGTAAACTGACATGGATTTAGCACTATAATAATTCATGCCTGCCTCAGCTTTTCTAAAGCAGGTACAATATCAACTCATTAAGACATAAAATATTTATTACATCTAAAGTTTAGATTGTTTCCATTATTATGATTTGCTGTACTACATGTCTTAATCTCTTGAAGCAACCCGGCCTGGTTGGGGACATCGTGGGGCCCAAGTTGGTTTAGGTTAGATTGACTACTATAAATACTCTACTATGTAAATCCTAATTTGTAATGTGATTTTCGACTTTCTTAATAAAAGTTATTTTCTTTCTGTCCGTGGATTAACCAACATAACATTAGTGAACCACATAAAATATATGTTTCGCTTTTCCGTTTATTTATCTTTCGTTAAATCCGCACAACACTACCTTTTTTCTCCTATTTAGAGTTATTAATTTTCGTGTTTTATTTTGAAAAAAGGAAGACCTTGTGTTAAACACCCTAATAAAATTGTTAATTTGTTAACTCGGCGCACCACATGATTTGTGCGCGGTCATATTCTAAAATCTCTAGAAAAACCTGAAATAAAACAAGTATGAGCCATCTTATTCATAGATGCTTTAAAGAAAATAAAATTACAACTTGCAACCACAAACAATTTTCAACCATATATCTCAACACATAGTATCAAAACTAAGTTAATTAAAACATATATAGCAATGACCCAATCCACCAAATAGCTTATTGATATTTCCAATCATAGTTAATCAGAAATATATTACTAATCTAACTAAGGATAAACTTCAATAATAGATCTTAAACCGAGAAACGGGATGATTTTGTAGTGACTAAAACCAGTATCAGAGAAGAGTTTTGCCCATTCGTTTTCATCCCTTTCCTTACCAGCAACCACCACCATCATCAGCATATCAAAGAAGAGTTGAGTTTCAGTGGCTTCATAGTCCCCTTTCTGATTCTCTGTCACCATATCTATGATTATCACCTTCCCTCCTTTCTTCTCCTTGATTGCTTTCTTGCATTGCTCCAATATCTTCAAGCATTCTTCATCGTTCCAATCGTGCAAAATCCACTACGGAAAAAACATTAAATATATAATTATATATGTATGCAACAAGTAAACAATTGCATACATCACCTGACGAAAATGAAACAATAAGAATTGCAGACGAATATTTCTGTTCTTAAATATATAATTTAGTAATTACGTTTTATATTCATAATCTGCTGCAATCACCAAGTAATCTCAGAAAGAATTTGTAACGACCCGGTCCGGAGTGGGTGGCACCGGGATAGAAGGCCTGAGTAAGAAGCGGCCCTAAGGGATGGCGATGGGGTAAAAATGAACTGAATCCCACATCGAAAATGGAGAGAGAGTGATTAAGACTTATTAGTAAGTTATGAATCCAGTACATGCATGCAGACGCGTTTTAAAACCGTGAAGCCCAAAGTATTAGATTTGGGCCAGAACGGACAATATCTACATGGTATTAGAACAGCGTCTTACAAAATTATTTGTGGCTTATTCTTTGTGCCAAAATAATAACAAGTTTCCATGGATAGACCTCTATGGCTCCCCCACTAATGACATTTATATTCAACAAGTAAATATACCTTCAACAGAACTGCATCTGCAGAAGGAACATCATCGAACATGTTACCTGCTACAAATTTCAGATTGGGAGTGTCATGGAGGCCGTGCACCACTTGTGGAAGATCAAGCACAGTAGTGCATTGAATATGAGGAAATGCTTTGGCGCACAGTAGTGCATTGAATATGAGGAAATGCTTTGGCTATGGCTTTGGCTGTAGTTCCAGTTCCACCTCCAACATCAACTACTGAATTCAACCCATCAAACACCTCTTTCCCTTCATCTATCAGAATACTGTTGGGAATAAAGCGGAAAAATTATTCCGTAAAAATATTGACGAGCAAAATAATCAATAAGAATGACACCGATAATTTAACGTGGTTCACCCTTGCAGGCTAGTCCACGATCAAGCTCGAGAGTAAATTCTTCCATTATAAAATAGTAGGCGTACAAAGAGGGCGTTCTCTAGAAACTTTCTAGAGTTACAATGAGATAAAACCAAAATAGTAGCACTCAAGTGTTTCCCGAAAAACCCCAAAATAATTATCTTACTATTTTGTCTCTCCCCGAAAATAATCAAACTACCCTCAAAAAATTAAATCACTCAAACAATTAACCTCACTCTCTCAATTGTGAGAACTCTCAAAATTTGCTCACCTCAATTTTCTTGCACTCACCATGCATCCGTATATCTATGGCCTTATATATAGCCATAATGTTGAAGACCATTCAACTTAGTTGAATGAAGAGATAAGGTTTTAATTGTGCCATGATTGATGGCACAAATCATGGCACAACTTCTCTGACTTTCTTTCTTTCTTTGTTTTCATTTTCTTTTCTTTTTTTTTTTTTAAATTATTAACATAAGACAAGAATAATTAAATAGATGTGTCCCCCCTCATTAATTGGGACAACACCTAACAATTCTCCCCCTCCCAATTATATGGGGGCTTTTGTTACCCCTGCAGCCATTCGACAGTATTCGAACTTCTCCCTTGGTAAGACTTTCGTTAACATGTTTGATCCATTTTCATCGGTATGGATCTTTTCAAGCTGTAATAACTTCATCTCTAGCACATCCCTGATCCAATGATATCTCACATCAATATGCTTTGATCTGGAATGGAAAGAGGAATTCTTTCCAAGGTGAATAGCACTCTGACTGTCACAAAATAACTGATATTTTTCCTGACGGAAGCCAAGTTCGTTAAAGAACTTCTTCATCCATAATAGCTCTTTACACGCTTTCGTTGCTGCAATGAATTCTGCTTCAGTCGTGGAAAGTGCGACACATTTTTGTAATCTTGACTGCCATGACACAGCTCCCCCTGCAAATGTAATCAGGTACCCTGATGTAGACTTCCTTGTGTCTGTATCACCAGCCATATCCGCATCTGTGTAGCCAACTAGCACTGGTTCGGTATCTCCAAAACATAAACAGATTTTTGAAGTACCGCGAAGATACTTGAATATCCATTTAACAGCTTCCCAATGTTCCTTTCCTGGATTTGAAAGGAATCTACTCACGACACCAACTGCATGTGCAATATCCGGTCGTGTGCATACCATGGCATACATTAGACTTCCGACTGCTGAAGCATATGGAACTCTGCTCATTTCTTCCTTCTCTTTCTCAGTAGAAGGGCTCTGCTTGGAACTGAGTTTAAAATGATTAGCAAGAGGATAACTAACCATTTTAGATTTATCCATATTAAACCTTTAAAGTACTTTCTCAATGTACTTCTCATGCGACAACCATATCTTATTGGCGCTTCTGTCTCGAATAATTCTCATGCCAAGAATTTGTTTTGCTGGCCCCAAGTCTTTCATGGCAAAAGACTTGCTCAACTGTTTCTTCAAATTGTTAATTCTGGAGATGTTCCTGCCAACAATTAACATATCATCCACATAGAGCAATAAAATAATGAAATCATCATCAGAGAATTTTTGAACGAAGGCGCAGTGATCTGAAGTAGTCTTCTTGTAGCCTTGCTCCCCCATAACTGACTCAAACTTCTTGTACCACTGCCTTGGTGCCTGCTTTAAGCCGTAGAGACTCTTCTTTAGCTTGCAAACATAATCCTCTTTTCCTTTCTTCTTGAAACCCTCTGGCTGCTCCATGTATATTTCTTCTTCCAAATCGCCATGTAGGAAGGCAGTCTTCACATCCATTTGCTCAACCTTCAGGTTCTGACTTGCTGCTAACCCTAGCACAGTACGAATGGATGTCATCTTCACCACCGGTGAGAAAATCTCGTCAAAGTCGATGCCTTTTCTTTGACTGTATCCCTTCACAACCAATCTGGCTTTGAATCTTGGCTGTGAGTTAGCTTCTTCATTCTTGATTCTAAACACCCATATGTTCTTCAAAGCCTTCTTGCCTTCAGGTAACTTTACCAGCTCAAAAGTTTTATTCTCATGCAAGGATTTCATCTCATCTTGCATGGCCTCGATCCACTTTTGCTTGTGTTCATCATCCATGGCTTCTTCAAAGCTTCCTGGTTCTCCCCCGTCAGTCACTAGGACATAATCATTCGGAGAATATCTAGTAGAACGTTGAATGGCTCTACCGGATCTTGTTCGAACTAGAGAACGTTCTGCAACTGGTGGTTGATGGTGAACTTCTTTATCAGCATCAACTGGTTCATTCTGAATGGGAGCGTCTTGAGCAACTATCTCTGGTTGATCAATTTGAATTTCTTCTCCAACCTGTCTTGGCACCGTAGTTGGAGGCACTAACTGAAGGCTTGGTGAGCTGGTTTCGGGTCCAGAAGCATCTTTTCCAGACTTCTCAATGTCTTCAATTGTCTGGTCTTCCATAAAGACTGCATCACGGCTTCTGATTAACTTCTTATGGACTGGATCAAAGAACTTATAGCCAAATTCATCTTGGCCATAACTAATAAATACACACTCTTTGGTTTTGACATCAAGCTTGGATCTTTCATCCCTAGGAATGTGGACAAAAGCTTTACAACCAAACACTCGCAGATGTTTGTAGGAATAGTCTTTTCCAGACCACACCTTTTCTGGAACATCGTAATCCAGCGGGACACATGGTGAAAGATTCAGAATATAAGCTGCTGTGACTAGAGCTTCACCCCAAAACTCCTTTGGCAACTTTGAATATGAAAGCAAGCATCTGACTCTTTCCATTAAAGTTCTGTTCATTCTTTCAGCCAACCCGTTCAACTGCGGTGTTTTTGGAGGAGTTTGTTGATGTCGAAGACCATGCTCCTTGCAGTACACATTAAATGGACCAGTGTACTCTCCACCATTGTCTGTCCGAATGCACTTCAGCTTCTTGCCAGTTTGTCTCTCAACTTGGGCTACAAAGTGCTTGAAAACCTGTAAGACTTGATCTTTTGATTTTAGAGTGTATACCCATGTTTTTCTAGAGTGGTCATCTATGAAAGTCACAAAATAATGAGCACCACCAAGTGACTTTGGAAATGGCCCACATAGATCTGAGTGTACCAGATCCAATACATTTTCCACTCTAGAAGGAGAGGAACTCTTGAAAGCAACTCTATTTTGTTTTCCGGCCAGACAGTTAGCACATTTATTTAAATTAACATGATCCAATCCAGTCAGCATATTTTTCTTGGCCAATTCTGTCATGCCTTTCTCAGGCATGTGTGCGAGGCGTCTATGCCACAATTCAATTGCGTTTTCATTCTCCACTGCGTTGATCGCTTCCTGAGAGAGCTTTGTCTGTATAAGATACAGCCTTGAATACTTTCTGCCTCTTGCAATCACCATCGAACCTTTGGTGAGCTTCCATTGGCCATTGCGGAAGGTATTACAGAAGCCTTCTTCATCAAGCTTGTCTACGGAGATCAGATTCAGGCGCATATCTGGAACATGCCTGACATCTTTCAATACTAACTTCATGCCATTCTCAGCTTCTAGGTGAACGTCACCTTTTCCCACAACTTTAGAGAAGTTGTCATTTCCCATCCTTACAACACCGAAATCTCCTGGTGTGTAAGATGAGAAAAATTCCCTTCGAGGCGTGGCATGAATCGTAGCACCACTATCAATCACCCAACTAGTCTCCTGGGTTACAAGATTGATAATATCAGCATCGTAGACAATATTGAACTCGGCAGCAACATTTGCTCGTTCGTCGTCGGTACTGTCATCTCTTTTCTCTTCCTTGCCTTTGCTTTTCTCTTGCTTGAGCTTCCTGCAGAATCTTCTGATGTGGCCTTTTTTCTTGCAATGATGGCACTCAACATTGGCATACTTGTTGGATTTTCCCCTGCTCTTGCCTCTGTCTTTGGATCCTCTAGCTTCGCTCCTTCCTCTGGAATTTACAACCAGAATATCTGATTGTGGTGTACAGGCTCCTTGCATCCTGCGCCGCATCTCTTCATTTAAAATTCCACTTTTGACAAACTCCATGGAAATTTTGCCATCTGGTGCTGAGTTTGAAAGTGAAATTTTTAGAGTCTCCCATGACTCCGGTAAGGAAGCCAGCGTTAGTAAAGCAGTGAGCTCATTTTCAATTTTAAGCCCCATGCTAGAAAGTTGATCCACAATCCCTTGGAACTCGTTCAAGTGATCTGCGAGAGAAGTACCGTCTCGATATTTTAGTTGAATCAACTTGGTCAAATAAAATAATTTGTTGTTGCCGGTCTTTGAGGCGTACAAATCCTCGAGCTTATTCCACAACGTCCGTGCATAAGTTTCGCCAGCAATGTGATTATACACATTATCGTCAACAAACTGTCGGATAAATCCGCAGACTTGCTCATGCTCGAAACCCCAGTCTCCATCCGAATTGCCGTCGGGCTTGTCTGTCCCGAACACCGGAAGATGCATCTTCGTCACATATAGGAGATCCTTCATTTTGCTTCTCCATATGTGGTAGTTCGAACCATTTAGACTGACCATTTTGCTTGTCAATTTTGCCTCCATGTTAACCTGGCTCTGATACCAGTTGTTGGGAATAAAGCGGAAAAATTATTTCGTAAAAATATTGACGAGCAAAATAATCAATAAAAATGACACCGATAATTTAACGTGGTTCACCCTTGCAAGCTAGTCCACGATCAAGCTCGAGAGTAAATTCTTCCACTATAAAATAGTAGGCGTATAAAGATGGCGTTCTCTAGAAACTTTCTAGAGTTATAATGAGATAAAACCAAAATAGTAGCACTCAGGTGTTTCCCGAAAAACCCCAAAATAATTATCTTACTATTTTGTCTCTCCCCGAAAATAATCAGACTACCCTCAAAAAATTAAATCACTCAAACAATTAACCTCACTCTCTCAATTGTGAGAACTCTCAAAATTTGCTCACCTCAATTTTCTTGCACTCACCATGCATCCGTATATCTATGGCCTTATATATAGCCATAATGTTGAAGACCATTCAACTAATTAGTTGAATGAAGAGATAAGGTTTTAATTGTGCCATGATTGATGGCACAAATCATGGCACAACTTCTCTGACTTTCTTTCTTTCTTTGTTTTCATTTTCTTTTTTTTTTAAATTATTAACATAAGATAAGAATAATTAAATAGATGTGTCCCCCCCTCATTAATTGGGACAACATCTAACAAATACTTGTAAGCATCCGAGAATCGCTGGCCATACCTTCATTGAACTTAGGATCAAGAACAACATAATCCCAAATGGACATCCCATTAGCAGTGTGAAAAGGGGTAGGATCATCATTAAGGAACCAATTGCTACCGAAATGCCATGGTTTTGTTAAAACCGGATCAAGCATAGATAGCAAGAACGGTCTTAGACTAAAAGGATTGTCCTTGAGGAGTAGCTGAGATGAACTTTTGCAATCGAATTTGTGGTCGCTTCAACTGAAAATAGCTAATGCCATTTTTTATTTGCATTGAAATTGATCCGAGTTGCAAACTGATTCGCTTTTCTTCCCTGAAAAATAAAATTACATCCAACTTATATCCATATAAAATTGCTGCTGAAAAAATGAATCAAACCGTTGATGAATTTGCGACTCCATCTCGCATATAAATTATCTTCTTGAGCTGCTAATCCTTTGAATTTAATTGAATTGCAACTCTTCTTTTCAGAAATCATGCTTCACTGATATTCGTCATGATCTGGTTGAGCTTCAAGTAGAGAATCCATTTGATTATATGGATTTCTCCTTTATAACGGGACCTACCCCACAATCTTCAAGCTTGGATGCCATTAGTGACGCCTATGGCGTTATCTCCGATTTGATGGCGATGAGATTAAGCATTTGGACAAAGGATCAAATGGAGAGGGCCACAACTAGCATGATTCCAATCCCCAACCAACCAACCCAACAAAAACTCAATCAAATCATACAACAAAAAGCTCAATTCTTTCTTAGAAATTGTTCATCCAAAATTCGTTTTTCTCAAGCAATCAAGCTCTTTAATCTTCCTTTTTAGGTCTTTACCCACATTCCTCAAACTTCTAATTTGTTTGAAATCAAGTTTCCATGCTACCCCTGTCAAACTCTAATTAATCTTCTCCAAGCTAAACTCAGTTATTTCTCTGAATTTTTTTCTTCCAAAAGCCATTTTTTCCAAGCGTTCACAGTTCATTCTAAAGCTTTAATCTTCATCCTTAAGCCTTTAATTTCATTCCCCAAGCCTTCAAATTTCTTCATTTAATTCTCTATTTGATCAGTTCGCTGCCACCCACAAATACGAGACAGATTTTCAGCTCCAAACGCCGACAAATCATCAATTAACTTCCAATTTCAAATTTGTTATTTTCAATTTGAGTTTTTGTCAATATTTTCATTCTCACAATTAATTGCTTTTGTCAAAGGTAATTTTTTTTATGAAATTAACCGTAGTTTTCAGTTGTAGTTATGGCTTTCATTTCCAATTTCCATCATTTATAATAAAAATATTCACAAAATCAATGAAAAAAATGAAAAATTTCCAAATCTTTTATGTTGGTTTCATTTTAGTCGCCATTGATTTAGGTAGTTAAGCTTTCTATAGTGGACCTAGGAACCCAATAAAGATTTTTATCAATCATTGCATACCATAAATCAAGTTTAATGCATATTTTACAACCCAAAAACATTAAAATCAATTGGGAATTAACTTTTCCAACATGCGTGCACAATAGCTCGCAAAAACTAATGTTGAAATAGGGATATTCCGAAAATATCGCAAATAGTAGTGAAGATAGTAGTACTACAACAAAATCTATTTTTTGTGGCGAAATATTAGTGGGAAAAATTAATTCGCCATTAAATGTAAGACATTTGTGGCAAAAATCGTCTTCGCCACAAAAATGGATTGTTTTGTGGGGAAGTTTGGAAATCGCCACATATAGTAATATATTAGTGGGGAGTTCTTATAATCGCCATAAATAATGCACATATTATGGGGAATTTAGAAGTCCCCACTAAACAAAAATATATTTTGTGGGGAATTTTTGGTCTTCCCCACAAAATTTCAAAATTTTATGAAAAAAGAGCGGCAGCTTTGACCGCCTAAACAAAGGAAAAATATTTTATATACTCAAATGATACATATTTCATTTTTAATATAATATTGGGTTAAGGTACAAAAATACCCCTATCGTTTTGGATGAGGAGCAATTTTATCCCTAACATCTAAAATGGTGCAATTTTACCCATAACGTTTCTAGCCAAGAGCAATTTTATCCCTAATGTTGATAAATTGGGTCAATTTCAGACACTATTATAAAATACAGTCTTTTTTTTTATTTTGTACCAATTGCATATCAATTCGTTCTAAAAAAAGGATATCATGTTTTTTGTAATTTAGTAATAAAATTGGAGATTAATATTTATAAATTCGGTGAATTTTTTAAATTTTTTATCTAATTCGTACAAAAGACGGTATATTTTTTTTTATTTTTTTCACATTCCAACATATGTTTGTGATTTGTTATTGATAAAATAATGTCTTTGTGAAGTGTAGATGACAAGATTCATGATCGAGAAGACAGTTTGATGAATAATTTCTCAAATTGACCCAATTTATCAACGTTAAGGGTAAAATTGCTCTTGGCTTCCAATGTTAGGGGTAAAATTGCACCATTTTAGACGTTAGGGGTAAAATTGCTCCTGACCCAAAACGTCAGGGGTATTTTTGCACTTTAACCCTATAATATTCTATAGAAACGTGATTATTTCTCTCTCTCTATTGTTAACCTAATCCATCTTTTTCTCTCTTGGGCGCTCTCTAGCGCCGTTTCTATTTCTCGATCGGCAATGGCTCTCTTTTTCTTCCTTGCTGTCAATGGCAGCAAACATCTCTTTGTCTTACGATCTAAATGGAGACGATCGTTTACTGGTGATTTCGCATCTTCCATCCTCTAATCTCACTGATTTCGCAGCTTCAAATGGCAGTGGCTTCTATTCCATGCGTTTTTCCTTGAAGAAACTTGCTCCGCCAAACCCAAAATTGTTTTATCTGAGCTTCAAAATCCACTTGTAATAAGGTAAACGTTTTATTGTTTAGCAAACCCAAATTTTTATTTACTCTCGAATTCTCTGATTCTATTTTGAAGTCAGGGTGCTCTTGCGATTCCCTTTTCAATTTATTTAATAGGTCATTTTGTTGCTTACTAAAGATGAGCTCTTTTCCATATTTGGAGCCAGATGTTGTCTTTATGTATTTTTTATTTCCGAATCAAAAAATGGCTTGGTTACTTAGAGAAATAGATGACTTTTCCCCCTTTGGTTGTGATGAATTTGGCTTTAAGTGGGGATCCTTGTTTGGTTTGCTCTGATTGCCTTTCGTGTTGTTGGATTATGTAGCTGGGTTTTTTTATAAGTCCAGTTTGACACTTTGGGGTTGTTTGGAATCCCTTGTGAATTACCTTGAGTTTTGCTTGTATTGACTTTATAGTGTGCAACCTTGATGGATTTTGGTATATTTTGGGGATCCTTGAGTTCCCCATTTTCGGGTCACTCTAGAATTCTTGTGCTTGTGTTTGGATGTAATTACAACCTATGAGTTCTTTATTATGGCTCTGGTTCAAAATGATTGGTTAAACTATGTACATTAAATTTCTAAAAGAAAATGGTAAGTGCAGGGGGCAATGAAGAAGAATGACTCTTATTTCCAAATCCCGTAAACAAACTTTAGGGGTTTGGGGAGTTTGACTCTGATGATTTTAGCATTCAATTCTTTTGAAATAGCAATTAGTTTCCTTTGAACCTAGGAAAGTAATTTCATTAGTTTTTGGTCTATGGACATGCCCCTAAACCAATGCCTCTTTGATGAGATTGTGAGTCCATTGCCTTTATCTTCAATTCATATTTTGAGATAATTTTATTCATCTCTTATTTTATTACAGATTCAACATGAACATATATACATATATTGAAATAGAAAAAAAATCTAGCCGAAGGATCCTGAAAGGCAGAGTTTTTTAAGGGTTATGGTTTGATTGATATATCAGCCTTTAGTTTCTTTTCCATTTTGGAATCTGTTCTAAATTTTATTATGCCTTTACTGCTTTCTTTGTGGTGTTCTTGAAACTGAACCTGTCTTTTAATACTTGATGGCTTCGTTCTTTGCTTGTGATCATCCTTTATCTGTTTGTTTCCCTAGAATTTCAATTAAATACATAATGGCTTCCTTTTTTGCTTGTGATCATCCTTCCTTCTTTTAATACTTAATGGCTTCCTTCTTTGCTTGTGATCATACCTAGTCCAGGCAAGAAAATCTATGAAACCATTGTGAAATTAAATACATGAGGTTTTAGTATTTTATGTGAAGTTGTACTATAATTTTATGGTTATCCTTGTCCTCCTGGTGGTTGCCATTTTAGTTAATTTGTATGATATGAGGTAAGCCATTAATATTTTTGAATCAGTATGTGTTCTCCATTCAAGTTATGTGAAATTCAGATCTTTCATTATTAGTTGCTTTTCCTAATGTCCTAATTACATACAATCTGGATAACCAAAACAAGGTATATGTTTAGTTTAGGATGATAGTGTGGGCTGATTTTCATTCTTTACTGAGACAAGTTGGATTACTAGGTTTGTAATTTTTTAAGGCATAATACTGATTAAAATTTATTTTTCAGGTAGCTTGGTCTCCTTTTATTTGTAGAGGACATTGTGAATATGATCGTGGAGTGACGTGTTGTGTCTCAACTCGTAACACATCTTAAACCACGACTGTCTGTGAGAGGTGAAGTTCGGTAAAAGTTCTCCGAGCACGAGGTGGAGAAAGATAGTGTTTTTACACTTGGGCTTCTTGCAGTTAAACTACTTCGATACATGGACTTTTATCATTTTCTTTTGGAAACGTAAACTACTTGGTTGACTTGATACCATTATGGAAAAGGAAACCTATTTATTTTAAATTAATGCCATATATGATTATGGCCTTACAATTATGTTTACATTGAAATGCTTCCTCATTTGATAAGTTCTAGTTATAGAGTGCAACTATTTTTTATTGCAATTTTCAAGTTTAAGTAAAGTGGTGCTTTAATTGTTGACGACTATTATATTTTATGTTATATATATTTAATTTTTGTTCATTATAATTTTGGTATCATTTGGAATAACATTGAAATTGTTTACCATTGACAGATATCAAAAATTATTTCACCACAACAGAGTTACTTTTTATGGAGAAAATTTGGCCACAAAAACTTAGTTTTTGTGTCGCTGTTTATTTGCCACAACTAAGTCAAATTTTGTGGCGTCTTATTTCACCACATTAGCTCTGCCTATTGAGGGGTAATATTACGCCACAAAAATATATCTTTTGTGGCGTTATTATTGCCATAGTAGATGCACATTTTTGTGGCGCATGTGTTTTGTGGCAAGTTTGATTTCCCCACTAAATATTAGCTATTTGTGGCAAACTGTTTTTTTGCCATTATAAGTTTTAGTGGCACACTTATAGTGGCAACTTCAATATTTGCCACTAAAACCTATAGTGGCAAAAATTTGATATTTTGTGGGGAAAAAACTCCCCACATAAAAGCTATTTTCTTGTAGTAAGGATACACCAAATATAAACAATCTAGAATTAGGTTAAAACAAAGCTTGGACTTCTAGTAAACTCATGTCTCTATCACACGAGTCATAAAGTTGATCCGTTTTAAAGAAATATACACAATATCTGCTAAATCCCAAAATAGCATCCGCTATATGGCTATCTTTTTCCATTTAGAGCATATAGTAAACTGACATGGATTTAGTACTATAATAATTCATGTCTGCCTCAGCTTTTCTAAAGCAAGTATAATATCAACTCATTAACACATAAAATATTTATTACATCTTTTTTTTTGGGAAGAAAAAGTTTAGGTAAGGGTAAGTTTACCCAATCAAGGTGAGGACAAAGCACTCAACCCCATTATTATGATTTGCTGTCCTACCCTTTTTCTCCTATTTAGAGTTATTAAATTTCCTGTTTTATTTTAAAGAAAGGAAGACCTTGTGTTAAACCACTCTAATAAAATTATTAACTCCACACGCCACATTATTTGTGCACGGATCATATAGTAAAATCTCTCGAAAAATCTGAAATAAAATTACAAATTGCAACCACAAACAATTTTCAACTATATCTTCAACACATTGTCTGAAAACTAAGTTAATTTAAACATATATAGCAATGACCCAATCCACCAAATACCTTATTGATATTTCCAATCATAGTTAATCAGAAATATATAACTAACCAAACTAAGGATAAACTTCAATAATAGATCTTAAACCGAGAACTGGGATGATCTTGTAGCCACTAAAACCAGCATCAGAGAAGAGTTTTTCCCATTCTTTTTCATCTCTTTCCTTACCAGCAACCACCACCATCATCAGCATATCAAAGAAGAGCTGAGTTTCAGTGGCTTCATAGTCCCCTTTTTTATTCTCCGTCACCATATCTATGATTATCACCTTCCCTCCTTTCTTCTCTTTGATTGCTTTCTTGCATTGCTCCAATATCTTCAAGCATTCTTCATCGTTCCAATCGTGCAAAATCTACTGCTTTCAAAAGTGAATGAAAAATAAATGGAAAATTCTTATCTGAATCATATATAATATGCAACAAGTAAACAATTGCATACAGTACCAACGAAAATGAAAAAAAATTGCCAACAAACATTTACAATTTAGTAATTACTTAAATTATATTCGTAATCTGTCACCGATTTACATCATGACAGAATGTAAATATCCGTGGCTGATTCTTAGTCCTCAAATAATATGTAATTTTTAACAAATATTCCGATTATAAGGGCCGAGACAGGGAGGGACTGGGGGTTGTTCCTGCGGCTGCCGGAACCACCATGATCAGGAGTAGTTTCAGCCCCTCTGTCTGCACGAAATTTGAGGTTTTAGTGATTCCCATCCTCCTGTTTCCAAGGAATAATGATCGGCTGATGAATTAGCACTTTAAAATTGGCTCAGGTCTTGTTAGGTACTCTCTAAATCCAAATTTTTTTTTTTTTGTCTGATAGGTTCTCTCTCTAAATCCAATTTTTTTGTTTGAGAGTTAGGTCATCCTTGAATCAAAATTTCTAATTTTTTGGGCCTATTAGACCCTTCTTAAATCCAAATTTCTAATATTTTTTACTTATTAGGCTCTCCTTAAATGTTATTTTTTCTATAAAACACAATTTTTTTTTACATGTTAAGAATCTTAAACACGGTATAATATGGATTCACGCATATTATAAGAAGCCTCACTATTTTAATTAATACACGTGTCCAAATGTGAATTGGGTCCTGCAAGTGACATGGAAGACCGAGTGCTTAATATAAGAACTCCTTAAACACACTATAACTTAATTGCAAAGCTAGCCAATTCAATAAAAATTGAATTTACACACCATGGATAAAACCGCCATTCCAACCGAATAATCCTGTATTTACCACGTACATATACATTCATCAAGTAAATATACCTTTAACAGAACTATTAGATATGGATATTTCTGCTGTAATTTAGGAATATAATTGATTTGTAATTATCATGTTCACACATATATCTTGTGTATATATATCACATTATCAATGAATGGAAAGGCAAGGATTCTACATTATCTTGTGTAATTTAGGATTCTAATTTCTTTCCTAAAAACTCTCTCCTAAAATTTCTCTCCCTAATCCCACCCAAATCTCTTCTTTCTCTCTTCCTCATTCTGCCGTTCTTCATCCCTAAAAACTCTACTGCCACCATGCCAAACAATGAACAAAACAATGGTGCCGCCGCCGCACCAACTCATCCGGCCCTCTCCATTATCAACATTACCTCCTTTATTCGTGATCCTCTCGAATCCGGCAAAGGCCTCTATACCACTTGGGCTGAACTTTTTAAAACACATGCCCGTGCTTTTCAAGTTCTTGATCATATCCTTCCTGAAACCGACGATAAATCGGAAACCTCTTCTTCGGTTATGAAAGCAAAGAATCTAGGTTTATGGTCTCGTGTTGATGCCATCGTGTTGCAATGGATTTATGGAACCATATCTTCAGACCTTATCAACAGTATCATCGGACCAAATTTAACAGCCGCCGACGCTTGGAAACTCCTAGAACAACAATTCTCCGATAATAAAAATTCAAGAGCCCTTTATTTACAACAAGAACTGTCCAATGCTAGACTTGAAAATTTTGATGATATCTCTGCCTACTGCCAACATTTGAAGTCCCTCTCGGACCAATTAAGCAACGTCGGGGCTGCCGTATCCAACGATCGTCTCGTTCTTCAATTAATTTCGGGGCTCACTGACGCCTACGAGACAATCGGAACACAAATTCGCCACAATGACATTCTGCCTAATTTCACAAAGGCAAGGTCCATGTTATTATTGGAAGAATCTGCCCGTAAAAAACGCACAGCCGCCACCGTCGGATCTGAAATTGCCGCCGTTACTATCGCCCAACAGTCCCCGTCGAATCAAGCTCCTCCATATTCAAATCACGTTCGGCCTTCTTTCCCTCAAAATTCTGGCGCTGCTCGCGGTGGCCGGGGTTATTATCACCGTGGCAGAGGCGGACGGGGCAGAGGCGGACGATGGCAGCAAAATAGCGGTCCTCGCTGGTCAGGGGCTGTTTCTTTACAACAGCCATGGGGGTACGGGCCATGGACTGGACAGGCGCCCCAATGGGCCTATCCCCCATGTCCTTATCCTTCTTGGCCCAATTCTTCACATGGTGCAACTCATGGTGCAACTCGCGGGCTTGTTTTTAATAACAATTCTTCTGCAGTCCAGCCAGGCATATTGGGAGCCCATCCGCAGGCCCATCTGGCCCAGTATTACACTCCAACAAACATTGAGGCGGCTATGCACACCTTGACAATCACACCACCTGCAGAACCTTGGCATATGGACACCGGCGCCACTTCTCACATGAGCGGGGATGGAGGTAAACTCACATCTTATTTAAATAAGAGTCCTAACACGAGTATCGTAGTAGGTAATGGCACTTGTATTCCTGTTATCGGTCTTGGTAATGCATCCTTAAAAACAAACAACAAAACCCTAGAATTGAACAATGTTTTACATGCCCCTAGATTAATCAAAAACCTTATATCTATGCGGAAATTTGCTATTGATAATAATGTGTCCGTTGAATTTGATCCTGTTGGTTTCTCTGTGAAGGACTTGCGCACGGGGATCCCTATTATGAGATGTAATAGCACCGGTGATTTATATCCAGTCACATCCTCCTCTTCAGAGTCTTCTTATGCTTTAAATGCTTCTGTTTTATCTCCTTCAGTTTGGCACAATAGATTGGGCCATCCTGGTCCTCAAATTTTAGACAATCTTCGAACTAATAATTTTATTTCTTGTCCTAAAAATGTTGATTTTTCTATTTGCAATTCTTGTGTGCTTGGGAAACATATTAAATTGCCTTTTTATGCTTCTAAAAATATGTCATCAATGCCGTTTGATATTATTCATAGTGATATATGGACATCTCCTGTTCTAAGTTCTAGTGGCTATAGATATTATGTTCTTTTCCTAGATGATTATTCTAATTTTCTGTGGACTTTTCCCTTAGCAAATAAATCTCAAGTTTTTTCTGTGTTCCTCACATTCCGAAATTACGTACGTACTCAATTTGAAAAAGATATCAAAACTTTTCAGTGTGATAATGGTGGTGAGTATAACAATAGTCATTTTCATGATTTTTTTAACAATAATGGTATGCAATTCCGTTTTTCATGTCCACATACTTCCTCCCAAAACGGTAAATCTGAACGAACGATTCGAACAATCAATAATATAATTCGCACTCTTCTAACACATGCTTCTTGCTCTCATTCTTTCTGGCCTCATGCTCTTGCTCATGCGACCTATCTTTTAAATATTCTCCCTCACAAAAATCTTAGTCTTCTTTCACCGACTCAAATTCTCTACAGTCGTACTCCTTCTTATACTCACTTACGCACTTTCGGTTGTCTTTGTTACCCACTTGTCCCTTCTTCCTCTAGAAATAAACTTCAACCTAGGTCCTCTCCATGTGTGTTTCTTGGATATCCATCCAATCATCGAGGCTATAAGTGTTACGACATCTCCGCGCGGAAAATAATTATATCTCGTCACGTTATTTTCAATGAAAGCAAATTTCCATTTTCCACTCAACATGTCTCGGCCTCCCCTCCCATTTCTTCTATTTCCAACTCACCTACACAAACAACCCAACCCATTATTCCCTTCCCCACTAATGCGTCCACTCCTAACCAAAGCCCAGTTTCACCACGGCCCAACAGTCCCAACCCATCTTCCCAAAACAGCCCAGCACTTCCCCCTTCTCCTCTCGACAGTCCCTTTCCTTCTCCAATTCAACACGGCCCAAACACAAATTCCCCACAACAGCTCACCTCCCCACAACAGCCCACTTCCCCGCCTTCTCCCGATCCTATACACGCCAACCCAACCCAACCGACTCACCCTATGACAACCCGAGCTAAACTTGGAATTTTCAAACCCCAAAGAAAGCCTAACTTACACACCACCACTATTTCTCCTATTCCTTCTAATCCCTCACTTGCTTTACAAGACCCTAATTGGAAACAAGCCATGACTGAAGAATATAAGGCTCTTATTGAAAATAAGACGTGGGTCCTCGTACCCCGTCCTTCTAATGCTAATGTTCTTCGTAGTTGGTGGATTCTCAGGCACAAATTTAATGCAGATGGATCTTTTGAAAGATACAAAGCAAGACTTGTTGGAAATGGGGCGAATCAACTTGTTGGGGTAGACTGTGGTGATACTTTCAGTCCAGTTGTTAAGCCAGCAACAATTCGAGCTGTATTAAGTATTGCACTTTCTAAAGGTTGGCCACTACATCAGCTGGATGTAAAAAATGCTTTTCTTCATGGGGATCTTCATGAGACTGTTTATATGCATCAACCACTGGGATTTCGGGATCCCAACTATCCAGATCATGTATGCCTTTTTCAAAAGTCTCTTTATGGTCTCAAACAGGCACCACGGGCGTGGTACCAACGGTTTGCCTCTTTCTTGTCTACCATGGGTTTTTCTCACAGTAAATCTGATCATTCACTGTTTGTCTTTCGTCGGGGAGCAGAGATGGCATATCTACTCTTATATGTGGATGACATCGTTCTAGCTACTTCTTCCACTGCTCTACGAGAGTCAATTATCAACAAATTGAGTTCCGAATTTGCTATGAAAGATCTTGGCCCATTGAGTTATTTTTTAGGGATATCTGTCACTCGGAGCGCCGGCTCTCTTTTTCTGTCTCAAAAGAAGTATGCTACTGAGATCATTTCTAAAGCCGGTCTTTCTTCAGCAAATTCCTGTACAACACCTGTTGACACTAAGCAAAAACTGAGTGCTTCATCTGGTTCTGCTTATCATGATCCATCTGAGTATCGAAGTTTAGCTGGTGCATTACAGTATTTGACTCTCACTCGCCCAGACATCAGTTATGCTGTTCAGCAAGTCTGTTTATTCATGCACGATCCCAAAACGTCTCATATGGCAGCTATCAAGCGGATTCTTCGATATGTTAAAGGAACCCTGGAGTTCGGACTTACATTCACAACCTCTTCACTAGATTCCTTGGTCTCCTATACAGATGCAGATTGGGGGGGATGTCCTGACACTCGACGTTCTACTTCAGGATATTGTGTTTTCCTTGGTGACAATCTTCTGTCTTGGTCTGCTAAGCGGCAACCCACTTTATCTCGTTCTAGTGCTGAAGCAGAGTATCGTGGTGTTGCTAATGTCGTATCTGAAACTTGCTGGATTAGAAATCTTCTTCTTGAACTTCATTGCCCTATTAGTAAATCCACCTTGGTATATTGTGACAATGTGAGTGCAGTTTACCTCACTGGTAATCCTGTACAACACCAACGTACCAAGCATATTGAGATGAATATACATTTTGTTCGAGAAAAGGTTGCTAAAGGAGAGGTTAGGGTACTTCATGTTCCTTCTCGTCATCAAATTGCAGATATTTTCACCAAAGGTCTACCACAAATTCTTTTCGACGACTTCCGCTCTAGTCTCAACGTTCGACCACCTCCCGTTTCGACTACGGGGGTGTATTAGATATGGATATTTCTGCTGTAATTTAGGAATATAATTGATTTGTAATTATCATGTTCACACATATATCTTGTGTATATATATCACATTATCAATGAATGGAAAGGCAAGGATTCTACATTATCAAGAACTGCATCTGCAGGAGGAACATCATCAAACATGTTGCTTGCAACAAATTTCAGATTCGGAGTGTCGTGCAGGCCCTCCACCACTTGTGGAAGATCAAGCACAGTAGTGCATTGAATATGAGGAAATGCTTTGGCTATGGCTTTGGCTGTAGTTCCAGTTCCACCTCCAACATCAACTACTGAATTCAACCCATCAAACACCTCTTTCCCTTCATCTGTCAGAATACTTGTAAGCATCCTAGAATCACTGGCCATACCTTCATTAAACTTAGGATCACAGCCAGCATAATCCCAAATGGACATCCCATTAGCAGTATGAAAAGGGGTAGGATCATCATTAAGGAACCAATTGCTACCAAAATGCCACGGTCTTAGACTAAAAGGATTGTCCTTGAGGAGTAGCTGAGATGAATTTGTAAGAACATACCCTTCTTCTTCATTATCATCATTTTGGTTATTAGTTTTTGCAAGAGCAAAGAACCCCGAATGAATCAAAAGGCGCATTAAGCGAGGAAGGCAATGAGCTTTGGTTGGGTGGATTGATAGAGCAGAAGTAAGTTCAGAAATGGTGATTGGTTTGGGATGAGTATTGATGATTTCTGGGATGCCTAATTCAATTGCACAATTAAGAGACATGGAGTTAATGAAGTTCAAGATATGGTTCCATATGTGAGCTTGAGCTTCAAGAAGCTCGGAACTTTTGCTCTTTGCATTAGCCAATTTAACCATGATGCTGATGTTTTTCTTTTTGTGTTCTTCTTTCGAATAAAAGTGAGTTCAACACACAATATATGTAGAGATCATTGAAGCTTTAATTTTTTAAATATATTTAATTTTTGTTTTTATATAAATAAGAGCAGTGGTGAATAGATGATTACTCGTTTGGGGGCCGCTTTTACACGTGCATTTATAAAAAAAAAAAATTGCTAAATCGAACTTGTTCAATTTCTTTTATATAAGCGTGTTATAATTTGAATGGTTAACAACCAAATTTTAAATATTAATATACAATTTTTTAAAATTAAGTTAGATTTCGTTTAATAGTCCTAGTAAAAAAAATTGGATTTAGAAAGGGCTGAACTGGTAAAACTCAAAGAGCCCACCACGCAAAAAAATTTTAATAATTTTCATTTAAGGAGGCGTAACAGGCAAAAAAAAAAAAAAAAACTTAGAAATTTGGTAGGGATGCCTAACAGGCCCAAAATAATTAGAAATTTTGATTTAGAGAGGCCTAACAAGTCCGAAAAAAAATTAGAAATTTAGATTTAGGAAGTACCTAATAGGTCCAAAATATTGAAACTTTGAAATTTGGACAAGCCTAACACATAATGGGCCATTTTAGAGGGACTAATTCAATACCCGTATAAATTTTTTTAGACAGGGGACCGAAACTACCCGGGATCAAGGTGGTTCCGGCGGCCGGAGGGGCCCAAACCCCTATCTACGCCCCTGAATAAGAGGGTAGCGATTACTGGATGCTACTTCTTATGAATAATAAGTTTTTTTTTTTTTTTGAACCTGGAAATAAATTTCATATATAAATGGAATTGGCATACTCAACAATAACGTTTAACAGCCAACCAGGCACTACAGTTGATAAAAAAAATCGCTAGCATTAAAACAGACCTATCTAATAAGTTTTATTATTATTATTTTTAGTTTTTGATAAAGTTTTATTATTATTTCTTACCTCACATGAAACTTGTACAATACAAAGTTTATTTTATAATGTGTTAAAATATATCAACAAATGAAATGTTCAGAATCAAACTTTGATTCACTTAATTTAAGAGTATCTAAAGGTTAATAAAGTGTTATTCATTTTACCTATGTTAGAAAGTTTTACTTTTCACCGTTTGAAATCAGTTTTTGATGTGTAGTTTGGTTGTGGAAAAATTGTAAAAACCTTATTTCAAACTGTCAAAATAATAATGTGTAATATAGAATGATTAATGTCTTTCTAAATGAATTAAATGTTCACAACTAACTAATTTGATAAGATTGAGTTTAATGCGACAACAAATAAAATGAGTAAGGGTTTAATATGTCCAAATAAAAATTAAATGTTTAATAAATCCAAAAACTCAATATATATATATTGTTAATCATGGTGTTTGTTTTTGCTCCCTTTTAAGTTGACAATATACAATAATTGAGTAAATTAATCAAGTTCATCATTTTATCAAAGATGTTTATATCCTAGAATAGACATTATATTTATCCTAGTGCCTCGTATTCTTTTATCAAAAAAAAAAAAAACGTCATTATATTTTTTGGTTTGGAAGAAAGCTTAAGCTTCATTATATTAGTGAATTAGTACTTATTAGCCGAAGTCTCCGTTTAAAATTTTGGTTCAAAAATGACTGATTGATATAGATTTTTATGTTCAACTTTTTTTTCATAAGGACCTTAATGAGACAAAAAAAAAGGGCTTAGTGTTTTTAAATAAAATATCAAAAGTTTAATCAACAAAAAAAATTAAAGATCACCAATCTCATGATACTTTTTCCTCTCTCTTTATATATATATATATATAAAGTAAAGGCACTGAGCAAGAAGATTCAGAAGCAAACTCATCCCAACTAGGTTGGCACCGGCTCCTACTCACAACCCCAAACCACTAAATTATATTAAATGAAACGAAAAGAATTTAAATTGCAAAAATACAGAATGAAAAAATTGGACTACATATTCGAAACCAAACTTAACAATAACTCCTATACGAAGTTCTATTGAAGTCATTAAAAACATATTCTGAACAAAATTGTGGATATATAGATGTCCCACCATTGTTCCCGATAGCACTAGCCCCTTTATGTGCAAGACAGACTGCAATTGAGTTACCCTCTCTAAAAATGTGAGATATGCACACGAGTTGATTATTAATTATATTTAAACAATGAAGCCAATCAACCATAAGCGGTCATGGAACCTCTTTGTTGCGACTCTTCACTCTTCAGCAGAGTCATTGTTACCGGTGAATCCACTCTATCCAAAGCAAGAACCACTGTCAAGGTCCTGCCATTTTAATTGCCTATATGATTGCCTTTATTTCAAGAAAAAGAGTGTCACCTTCCTATAATTCCAACGCATAATATATATATATATATATATATATATGTGTAAGAAGACAATGAGAAATTTTCTGTTAACCGATAATATTTCGAAAAATAAGGTTGTCATTATTTTTTCGATGGTTTGCTTGCTACTTAAAAAAGAAGGTGGCTTGGGTATCAGAGATCCGTTTAGATTAATGACGCAAAGGACACAAGGAAGGAGTTGGCGATAAATGGGAGCTCACCACAACTATAACGAAGTGGAAGAGAAGGCACATCAGTGCAAGAATAATCAAGTCCATGTTTGTGGCAAAGGAGGCCACTATGCTCAAGAGTTTTTGTACAAGAAACTAGAATGAAACACTGTAACATCCATCCATTCACTCCAAAGATGAAAGCGAAAAATAATGGAATTTCCAGACTTAATATGGTATTGCAATACCAATGACTTATGATTCATGCACGGCCTCCAAACCATATAAAAAGCAAGAGCAAGCACTTGTTGTTGCAGAGTAAAAGGAACTAGCAAGGCGACCAGGTTTCTTCCAGCTCCTTGATTCTATGTATGTCATTGAAGGTCTTAGTGGTGATGAGGAACCACTCAAGGAGCATTCCCAATGTAGAAGATGACAATGAAGATTCCGAAAAAGAGCCATCAGCATCATGTGAGACGCTGCAACCCAAGGAAAAAAGGTAGAGCGTAAACAACAAGTAATAACTGAGACACTACCACTAATGATGAAAGTCAGGAGCGAACAACTAGTCGTATCTGAGACAATTCCATCAAAGAGGAAGGTGGAGTCTAGATAGAGTCTAGATCCTCAGTAACAAGCAAGAGGTTGCCACCAAAATGGAATGTGGATCCTAAGCAAACATGTCCGTCAAAAGTGTTGTCAGTCACAGTCACAGAGAAGGTAAAGCCTAGGCCAACCAATATTTACAAGGTGCAGTTTCCATAAGGAAAAAGTGAAGCACAAGGGGAACATGACTAAAGGTGGAGCTGTTACATCGAATAAAGATAAGCAAGGTACTTAAAAAAAAAAAGGGCGGCCCGGTCGCATTACGCGTCCCCGCTGAGCGAAGGTACTTAAAATAAATAAAATTTTGTCAAGAGAGAAAGTATCAAAGAGATGGTACTATTGGAAGGTCTAGTCAAGAGCTTGAACGAATTGGCTAAACTAGGGACGGCTTGTCAATATTAGCTAGAGGGTTGTCGTGAGGTGACGCAGGTCGAGGAAAATTGACACGGAGTAATGTCGCAATCCCAATAGGATGGAAAAACCTGATCTTCCTATTGACAATAAAGAGAAGCATGAGCATGTTCTATTTACTAAGTGAATGCAAATTAATAAACGCGGACATATGACTACTTGGCTAAAAAACTCCACAAGGAAAACAAAATCAAATCCTAAATAGGCTGATGCAGCATTAATTGAAAAAGCTACAATAAAAGAACTTACGAGAAGCATTTTCAAGCAAAGAATGGATAAAGTTTTGAAAAAAAAGTTTGGAATTTAGACTTGAAATAATTTGTGGCTGAAATTTTATTAGCCACCGACATATTATTATTAGTATAAATAGCAGAAGAGTTTATCACTGTGCTTTAGGTGTAGAATGTGTGTGTGTGGTCCATCAATTTGAGTGAATAAAAAGTTCATAATTTTGTATAAAATTAATAATGATATATCAATAAAATATATTTCATTCGATTCAGTCCTCTAATTTATTCTACACGATCTTTGTGCTGGCAATCTAATAGTTGGCAGTGCATCTGATGTTTTTCATAATGGAATAAGTTTAACTAGTTTTTTTTTTACTTAATACTTTCTCAGCCCTTCCAAGCAGTGGCGAATCCAGAATTTGAGGGAAAGGAGCAAAATTCTACAAAAAAAAAAAAAAAAAAAAAAAAAAAAAAAATTAGACAAAAAATATAAAATTGTTCAATTTTTTATGACAAAAAATGCAAAATTGTTCAATTTTTTATGACGAAAAATGCAAAATCGTTCAATTGTCATGCATTATTTTCATGATTTTTTTTATAAAAAACGTAAATTATAATGTTTCCGACTTGTAATCATCCATTTCCGGGATTCTTGGATTGTTACGCATCAAATATACCTAACGTTTTGGGTCAGGTGCAATTTTACCCCAGCCAAGAGCAATTTTATCCTGATAAATTGGTATTATAAAATACAGTCATTTTTTTCTTTATTTTGCACCAATTGCATATCAATTTTATAATTTTACACTAATTTTACCCCTAACTTTGATAAATTGGATCAATTTCATACACTATTATTATTCATGACCGAGAAGACAGTTTGATGAATTATTTCTCAAATTGACCAAATTTATCAACGTTAAGGGTAAAATTGCTCTTGGCTTCCAATATTAGGGAAAAAATTGTACCATTTTAGACGTTAAGAATAAAATTGCTCATGACCCAAAACATTAGAGGTATTTTTGCACTTTAAACCTTATTTTTGGACTCGGAGGTGTTGGGAAAGTATCAAGCCTTTTTTTTCTTTCTTTTTTTTTTTTGCCTTTGATATGACCGAATTAGTATCAGAAACTGTTCTTGTACTTTCTCTATTATAATCATTGAAATTTTGATATTCTTGTTTTTTACCAGAAACTGTTCTTGCTGTTGTTTTCTAAGAAGTGCCAAGTTAGTTAGGATATCTATCTACACCTTAAAATCCAATTTCTCAAATTCTATATTTATCTCATTTCCCTTCAAATTCCACTTAAAACGTTACTTCTTTAATTAGTATTTCAAAACCCACTTCCTCAAGTTTTTTTTGGATCTTTTAGCATTTGCATTATTTCTAAATGGATATATATTTTCGCATTTACATTAATTTTAGCAACTTCACAGGAGGTTCAAACAACTTTTCTTTCATGGATCTCGTTTTACTGTAAATTTCATAAATTTATTTAATTTCATCATGAAATTGTGTTTAATTACAAATTGTGAAGGTTACTCAAAGTAATGACTTAAATACGGTGAAATTGATTAAATTTAATGAAATTTGTTGAAACAAAAAAAAAAAGTAGCGTAGGAGCGAATTGATACAATTAAATGAAGAAAAACAAAAACAAATTAAGAGTGGAAAATAGCTGAAATTGCGAATAAAATGAAACTGATTAAAATAATTTTGAAATTTTATTTCTGATGTTTCATAAAATTATATTTCAACATGTTTAAATGCAATTTTAAACCAATTTCATCAAATTTAACAGAGTGAAATTGGTAAAAAAAAATGTAAAAAATGAGCAACCTATGAACAATTTATGTCATTGAAATAGAGAAAATGAGAAAAAATAAGCAGCACAATCACTAACTATGGTTGCTTGAACTGCTGTCCTGTTGCTCTGGGAATCAGTCATCGTGGATGTGGTTTTTTGCGAGAGAAAAGCTTTACACAGACGAGTGAAATACAATAACAACAACAACAAAGCCTTAGTCCCGAAATGATTCGGGGAGACGAGTGAAATATAATAGAATAATTTCAATTCGAAGCCTAATTATGCTAGTTGAGCTCCGAAATTACAGAAATATTATTGTGTAACAAAATATAAAATCAAGTGTCAGTTTGTGTCAAATGTTCCTATTTGCTTGATGTTAAGTAGCACATATCATTGGATTTTTTCTGTTAAAAACAGATATTAGTTAATTTTATCTCCAGAAACAGAATTAAAAAGTAAAAAGTAGTTCCGAAAAATATATACAAATACTAAGACTTAATACATTAATTGCCCATTGAATTTATAAAAAAAAAAATTATTAACAGCTAGAGGAGAGATAGAATTTGAAGAGAGAGATTTTGAGGGAGGGACAAACTAGGGTGTGTAGAAAAATATCGATTAAATTCTAAAAGAAAATAAATAGAAATACAAAATATTCTTATTATGATTTCACTTTGACTATTGGGCATTCTTAACAATGTTAGTCTGTTTGGATTATCTTTGCCAACGGAATGAACTTCAATATTTATATTTGTCAAGTTTTTAAGCAAGGAAATGTATTCCAAAATTTTAGAATCCAAATGGTTTATTTTTGTACTTTTGTTTGTTTTGTTTGTTTGTTGGTTTAGAAAGTGTCCTTTGCCCTGTTTTGGATTTGTTATATTTGAAGATGTCGCTATGCTATGACCTTTCTAAAACCTGTAGATTTCTAATTATGCTGGTTTTGTCTCTTCCAAATGTTTCCGCATCTTTTTCTTTTCTTGAGAATTTTATTTTACACCATTTAAACTAGTTCAATGTTTATATGAATTTCATCAAACATATTAGTTTCTAAATGGAAGAAATTAAGGAAGGGGGGATTGCAGCAGGGAGCTGTAAAATGAAAAAAGGACTTGAATTGTGAATTAGGCCTTGCCTTGGCTGTCATTTATATCAAATGTGAGATAATGTTATAGATCTTTTATGGATTAAAGCTTCTTTGATGTTCTTATATATTTATTATCTGAACTTTCTGTCTTGGTTGAGATTAGCATTTACAATTTTACACATTGATCTATTGATTGAAGTTTTAGACAATTCATGCTAGTCATTAAGCTTAAGTCCTATTTTCCATATTTTCATCTTTTAAAGACTAATTTGAACATTATATATTGTAAATATTGAATATAGAATTGGAATTTGAAAATTTATTTTTACTATATGTTAGTGGCTAATTTGTGAAAGTATATTATATTTTTTTTTATCATTAATACAAATTTTTACAGTTTGGCTTTGGAGATATAATGAGAGTATTTTCCACTACTAATATTAATTTTTAATTATTATGAATACTTCTAATGAGTGAATACTTCTAATTAGAATATTATTAATCACTATAAATAATTCTAATTAACGTATTCTCATTCATTAAAAATACTTCTAATTAGTGTATTCTTAATCATTATAAATGTTTTTAATAAACATATTTTTAATCATTATAAATACCTGTAATGAGCGTATTTTTTTATCATTGTAAATATTTTTAACGAGAATATTTTTTTAATCATTTATACATGGTTTTTAGTAAGACTAAATATCCACTCATTGTAAGTTAATAATGAGCCGAAATATTCTACCCATTAATACTTTTAGTAAGAAGGGATTCCTCAAGGGGAGTATTAAAAACCTTTAATGAGTGGAATTAGATTTTTAGAGATGGTATTTCATGTAATTAAATCTCTTTTTTTCTTGTAATCTTGTGATCTCAAGTGAACAAGGTAGAATTTTCCTTCACATAATGTCTTAAATTCTAATGGGCTTCAGTCTCATTTTCCTTTCGATGATTTTCAACTTGATCTCGGTTTAACCCTTCGGTTAGTGGATATGCGATATTATCCTTTGATCTAATAAAATCAACAGAGATAATACATGTTGAGATCAATTGTTTAAAGGTGTATCGATGACACATGTGTCATGGTTGCTTGATTATCAAAATGTATACAAATTGTGGGCACGTGCGTTTGCCATATAGGAATATCCTCAAAGCATTTCTATAACCACTCGGCTTCTTCTCCGACTTTATCGAATGCTATAAAAAAAACTCAAGACTCCATAATGGATATGGTTATAATTGTTATTTTAGAGGATTTCCAAGACACTACTCCTCCTGCTCGAGTAAACATGTATCCACTCATACATTTGGAATCTTTTATATCAAATATCCAACTTGCATTAGAGAGTCCTTCTAACACAATAGGTTCTCTCGTATAGTGCAATTCGTAATCACGATTGTACTGTATATACCGAAATATTCTTGAAATGAGTTTCTAATGGATTTCCTCTAGATTACTCATGTATCTACTTAAAACGTTGAGAGTAAAAGCAATATCGGGCATTATACAACTCATGAGATACATTAGACTACTTGTAACCCTTGTGTATTCCACTAGGTCAATGCTTTCATCTTTATTTTTAGACAAGTGTTGGCTAATGTTGATTGGATTTTTGGCGATACTAGAATACTAAACATGCCAATAATCTTGTCCATGTAGTGTAACTACATCAAGATGAATAAATAAACGTTTGATTTGGATGTCAAAAATCATATATGTGAGTCCTTGATGCTCTTTACCATCATGTCATTACTTTGCACAATAAGTATGTCATCAACATACAACCATAGACTGATATAACCTTCGTTTGTAGTTTTGACATAAATACATTTATTACTTTCATTTATTTGATGGTTGTTAACCATCATGACATCATCAAACTTGCAGATTTTTCTCTTCTGGTCTGGAGCTACACAACCTTCAAGTTGTTCCATGTAAATATCTTCATCCATATCTATTTTGTATCAATATGATGTGATAACCTTTGTCTTTTCAAAATCGACATCAATTGGGTTCGCCATAGTAAATAATTGGTGGATGTGAACTTATGAGAGATTTGATGATTGATGTTTTGGAAAAGAGGGTACCACAAAAGTTGTTTGGGAATAAGTTGATACCATGGAAATTTTTATCTCAACGGAGGATCTTTTGATTGATAGACTTTGCTTTAGTAGAGTTCACTGTAAATTGTTACAAAAATTGTATTTGAATTATGATAAATCTAGACTAATTCAAACAAATAATATCTTTGATCGATAGACTTTGCTTTAATAGAGTTTATGTATAAGTGGTTATGATCATTTTAATCTCCACCATGATCAAGTTGAAATGATTAATTATCAGTGATTTTTACTTGGTCAATCACCCTTGGATTTAAGCTTATCAGAATCTTACATAGGACAATAATGATTATATTTGATAAGCCTATATATATATATATATATATATATTATTTTTTATATTTTTATATATTAATTTATTGATTAATTTAAATGGTTAATTTAAAAAATAACAATGTAGTTTCGCTAATTTGTAGATTAGTATCTGTTATTTTTTTTGTTAGAAAAACATGATTGTGGTTTTCTTTCATTTACAAATCAAAAATTTCACTGTTGATGGACTCAAATAGAAAATTCAAAAAATTAAATTTGGTTAATTTTGTTGATGACATTGCCAATTTCTCTCTAAATATTAAATTTATCTCTCCTAACCAAATGACTTTAAAACTAAAAAGTTCAAGAAATAAAGTTGTATAGAATATCATCAATTAAATTTCTATTTTGAGGTTCATCAACGATCAAATTGGCAATATCAACCTAAAAATCATTAATTTTTAATGAAAAAAACATGATTTTATTTAAATAGAAAAACAACAAGCACTATAAACAAATTAGCGAACCACATGAGTTTTTTTTTAATTAACCCTAATTTAAAAAACGTCTCTATTAGTCATTTTATTTACTATAAAAGGTAGTTATAATTATAACAAATACTAATAATTAATCGGTTAACAAAAAACATATAACAGCAATAACAAATACCTAAAAGCAACCGAAATACAGCCACGGTAGCCACAAACCGATCCTAAGAAAAAAAAGATTGAATTAAACATCATCTTCATGAATATTTGGCGTGATTCAAAGAATAACAATTTTGAGCTTCTTCAGCCTCAAGAACAGAGATATAGAACATCTTCAACTTGGTGAACTCCATGACTCTAAAATGTGCAGTTGAATTAGACATCCCAGAAATCGTCTATAGTCATTACTCATGCCAGACCCATTACCAATTCTGAGTTAAATGATGCTCTGTGTATCAACCTATACAAAGCTTATCCAATAGACTTTGTTTTAGAATCTTATCCAATTCATTCATGAAAAAAAAACTCATGTTGGTTATCAAAAACCAATCTAACCCATGGTTACTCAGTACAATAGGATTTTGTTGGTTTTGAATTGCATTCAATTTAAACATTTCAAGTGGATATTGGATACTGAATCCTTTTAGCAATTTTTTTTAATAAATCTAATTCATTGGATCATTAATGATTTTTATTTAAAAACAAAACAAATTAATTGTTTTCATTAAATAATAAAATTGAACTAAATTGCTCAAATGTATAGTCTATAAAAACTAAAAGAATAAAAAATGGAAAAATAAAATAAAATAAATAAGCATTTTTTTTATTAAAAAGTGAAAACAAGAAAAATGTAAAAAAATGACAAGGGAAAACGGGAAACATAAAAAAGGAAAAAGAACGAGAAAATGTGAAAATCTAAAAAAACTTATGAAATAGAAAAAGAAAAACAGAAACCGAAGTAAATGAAAAAAAAAAGTAGAAAACAGGTGAAAACGAAAAAATGAAAAAATGAAAAACAAAATTTAGAAAAACTAGAAAAATAGGAAAATGGGAAAATAATAAGAAAAAAGTAGAAAACATAAAAAATTAGAAAAAAAAACTAAAGAAAATAAAAATATAAGGAAAACAATAAAGACGGAAAAATGAAAAAATGAAAAAATGAAGGAAAAGACATGAAAATATGAAGAAAATAGGAGAAAGAATGAGTAAAACGATAAAACCGATGAAATAAAAATAAAACGAATAACATGAAACTGTTGAACAGCCCTAACAGATTTTGGAATCAACATCAACAAAGATTTTGTAAATATTTTATTTGATTTACATGGTACAACTTTTTAATGAATAATTTTGTTTAAGGTATTAAAATAATCTATGGTTTCGGTACAACTAATATAATAAATAAATATTTTTCAAAAAAAAAAATTAGAATAAAATGAATAACTAAATAAGTTATTTTGAATTGGATTAGGTACAATTAGATCGGGTCCTGGATAAATTTTGAAAAGCCCTATTTGCCATGCTTTCATTATGCAAAGCATTAAACTGAATTCATTAATAGGGAAGCCGGAACCCACCTGATAGGAGTGATTCCGGCGGCCGGAGGTGCGGGCATCCCTAATCCTTCTTTGTCTCCAACTCTTAGTTGAAGATAGAGAAATCGGGATATATAAGACTCGTTTGGTTTAATTGTTACTATTTAATGTACTTGGTTTTTGTTCTAAAAACAATTGTTTCCAATTCATACCAACCACTTTTTACCCCTGTTTGAAAATAAAACGCGTAAAATGGCTCCAAAAAATGTAGCCAAACGAACACATAACTGTTTAGCTACTTGTTATTCCTGTTTGCTGATTTCTCTTCCTTTTTGCTGTTTACCTTTAGAAAATGTTGCTTTTCCAAAAAGCAGCAATTTACTGCCTTTATAAAAAAAAAAAAAAAAAAAAAAAAAACCTACTTTTCAGCTCTAAAAGGTAAACTGGAGGTGTCTAACCAAACATGAAAAGACAAACAGGAGATGAAAAGTAGGTAACCAAACACTCTAATAGTTCTCTTGGCTAGCTTTGTGAGGAGAGAAGCAGCAGGATCAGATACAGAAATGAGTTAGCCATGGCTGTTGATGATATCTGCTATGCCTAATTCAACTGCAGATTTCAGACACACTGACTTTATAATAGAATATAGATTAATTTTGTATGGTTTAATATATCATTAGAAAGTTTGATTATTCAATGAACTTTCAAATTATTACAATAACCCTTTCATAAAATGTCGGAATAGGTCTCTGAACTTACTTAAAATGTAGTCAATTAATCATTCAGTTGTAAAGAACTCACTGTATGCCGAAAGCGTGTTGCAGGTGCCTTGAAATGTTATTACATTATTTCTAGAATAAAAAAAAATAATCTTACTTGTTAAACTGTGAAACTTGTTTTCTCTGATATTACCACCATATACTCTGATCTTGGTCGTTTGACTTTTCCAAGACGCTTGCAACACTTTTCACATACAACTGAATGATTAATATACTACAATTTAAACAAGTTGGGGGATATTTGAACATTTTAAACAAGGTGAGGGTTATCGGATTTCAAAGTGAATCAAGTTTTTCGGATAATTTCACGTCAGAAAAGAAGAAGTTTGGTATTACATTTACCTATCAATTCCCTCAATTTAACCTTGATTTATATAGGATATGAAAATCCTAATTTTATCATCTATTGTCATGTGAGAAAATTACAGTGTAATACAGAATCATTTTTATTTGATATTTTGTTCAATTATTTCAGGGTGTGGAACCCGCAAGACTTTTAATATTAATCGTATCTTTGAAGATCTTGTTATTTTTTTGAAAAGTTGAAGATCTTGTTATTAATCATATTATTTATGCAAATTGCATAGTTTTGATATTAAGAAAATCCAATACGTTTAGCAATTAGATAATAGTAAGTTATTAATCCCCCAAAATTGACGAAATTGAAAGACATGTAATCCATTTTATATTACCTAAGTGTCTTCATTATTGGAAATTTAAAATACTAATTTATTTGTGAAAATATATTTCCTTTTATAATGATTTACAAATAATTGTATATGCTTGAAGATCAAGTTTAATTGTCATTTACATTCTGAATACTTATATAGTTTTTTCAAGGGTAATTAATTTATTAGTCCCTATATTTTGACAAAACACACTGTTTAGTCCCTGTATTTTCAAAAACACACGGTAAAGTCTTTAACGTTTTTCTCAATGAACTGTTTAGTCCCTAACGTTTTTCTCGGTGAACTGTTTAGTCCGCGTTAGACTCTCATGAAGATTCTGTTGGGCTTATGGGGACTAATATATATAGGCCCAACCGAAGCGATGGGCCCAACTGCAGCGATCCAACTCCCTGCTAAGTTGGATGGGGTACGGGGGAGGTAGCCTCTGTTGGGCCATCGGCCCAAAAAAAAATTTGGGCAATTAGGGTTGCAGACGGTTAGGGTTTCAGGAGTATAAATGTAACATCTTTCTCTGTAATCCTTATCTCATTCATTATAGTGAAATATCCTGGCTTGGTAGTGCCCCCAGACGTAGTCATTCTAATCGAGTGGCGAACTGGGTAAACAATTCTTGTGTGCTTGTTTGTTTTTCGTTTTTCGTAATTGCATTTATTCTTAACAGATTATGTTAGTCAATTTGGATTTGCGTTCTTCTTTTTCTTTATTTTCCTTTCCTTTGCATCTGAAATCAACTTTGAGTATTCTTCTTCTTGATTTTCTTTTTAATCGTTCAAATTCGTAAGCATTAGGCATGTTCTTTTTCTTGTTCTCCATACAAATAGCTTCTTCTTCTAAATTTTTTTTTATTTTCCTTTCCTTTAAACTCTAATGCATCTGAAATCAACTTTGAGTGTCCTTCTTCTTGATCTTCTTCTTAATCGTTCAAATTCGTAAGCATTTGGCCTGTTCTTTTTCTTGTTCTCCATACAAATAGCTTCTTCTTCTAAATTGGATTTCCTCTTCTGAAGTTTGATGGTAAATAGTAAAGGGTAATTTAATCATTTCCGAAGTCATAAACGGTAAAAAATCTAACAAACAAACGGAATGACTAAACAGTTCACTGAGAAAAAAAGTTAGGGACCTTACCATGTGTTTTTGAAAATATAGGGACTAAACAATGTGTTTTGTCAAAATATAAGGACTAATAAATTAATTACTTTTTTCAATGAAGTAATTTAAGTTATCTAACAGTGAGTATAGATTTTAGGGAATTTCTACTGTTTTTATTTCCGGTGAAATGGGTCCATACATAGAATTAAACACCTATATTAATTTGTTTTGAGAAATATTTCTCAACTTAGGTATGGCTGAGAAATATTTGTCAAAAATGGGTTATATTTGTAACCTTACTAGTTAAAAACATATCGTAATGCACATTTGATATATAAAAAAAAAAAAGAATTGCAAAAAGGTTACAGCAACATTTGATATTTATTTATTTATTTATTGATAACACACCAACAATTAGACCAGACACGTAGATAAATGAATGTGTCTCAACTAGTGCATAACCGTTATTTACACATGCGCCAATGAGAAAAATTCCTGAATTCGCAAGATATCAATCTCTATATTCATGTTTGTGATTACGGGATGAGAGTTTTACATGTCAAATCTCATTAGCCCCATTGGAAGGCACTCTCTAGTGACATCCTTATCTGAGTCTCTCTTCAAGTGCACAACCTCTCAAACTACCAAAACTACTTTTGAAACCCTATTAGTAGAAAAATGTAATTGTGCATCTAAAAGCTACATATCATCACGAAATCCTAGAATTTAACAATTCTCCACCTTGTTCCTTAAAAGTTCTACTAACTTAAACATCACAGTGAAGTTACAGGTTCTCACTCGTTTCTTTGATCCTTTTTCTATCTTATTTCAGGAAGTTATCTTATGGAGTTCCTTTTGTATTTTCTCACATCAAATTGATGCGGTGAACATTAAATTTATACTGTATTCATGGCTAACATGAAATGATCTTTAAATCCCCTAGTCATTAACCTTCCTCTGCCAAATTAAAGCTCCTCCTAAGAACCCAATACTCATTTGGATGCGACGTGAAATCCAATCCAGTTCTCGTAGATCATTCCAGATCTAGAAAACGCATGAACGAATGTCTAAGCTCGCTGGATCATTAGGCAACTCATCTATGACATGACATCATCCAAGATGGTGTGAATGAGATCAGAGGAGAGTATAGCAAATGAGGCAACGTGACTATTATCATTGACACAGAGAGTTTATATACACGTTAGTTACAAAACCGTAGCAAGTATAATTACAATAATAATCTCTATATTATATACTCTTACACCCTCCCTCAAGTTGAGCATGAGGTGAAAAAATGCTCAACATGGATGAAAGCACCCGGAAACGATCATTGCTAAGCGGTTTTGTCAAGATATCGGCAACTTGATCAAGTGTAGGTATCTACTGAACACGAAAGAGACATTTAGAAACTATGTCACGTATAAAAAAGAAATCTACCTCAATGTGCTTACTACGCTGATGAAAAATAGGATTAACGGTCAAGTAAGTAGCCGAGATGTTATCATAGAGAAGCCTAAGGGGAAGTGGAAGCCGGATGCCAAGTTCCTGCAAAATTATCTGGAACCAGCCAACCTCAGATGCCCCCATAGCAAGAGCCCGACACTCAGCTTCAGTAGACGAGCGTGTGACGGAGCGTTGCTGCTTAGAAGTGCAAGACACAAGGGAGTGGCCCAACATTCAATTTAAACATGCCATCAATAGCATGTCCTTTTCCTACAAACATTCCATTTTTAGTCAAAGTAAACAAATCAGCACCCATGATTTGAGTGAACCCCGCCTTATTGAGAATATAACCTAAAACCAGATTCTTCCTCATCTCTAGAGTGTGCATTGCATCCTTCAAAATCACTGTTTTTCCAGAGATGAAGTTCAATTTGACACTACCAATTCCAGTAACAATAGTAGTGAATCACCCAAAACACTTTTTTTATCCTTAGTCACAACATTATCTATTTTAAACATTTCTTGATCATAGCAGACATAGCGAGAGGCGTTTGTGTCTATCCACCACCCTACCGATCCACCAACAAAGTTGGTCTCAGTTATCATTGTTATTCAGTTATATAATTGTTATGAGATGTAGTTCTTCAATCAGGTTAACACTAGAAACAGTGTTGGACATGTTCCTACACTTTTATGTCATATCACCTAATTTCATGTAGTTAAAGTAGATAAAGACAATATCATTCTTAGGTGGCTGCTCACACTACAAGAAAACAGCTAGTTAGCTACCGCAATTTTGGTAGCTGTTTCGGTAGCTAAAGAGGTTTACCGACTGAATTTAGCAGTTTACCGACTAAATGCATTCAGTCGGTAACTCCTTAGTCGCTGGACAAAGGCCGACCATTTCTGATGATAGTCGCAGAAAATAGCGACTACTTAAGTTAGTCGATGAGCAGTCGCTAACATTACCGACCACATTTTGCGACCAATATATAGTAGCTAATGAGCAAAATGGACACGTAAGCGAATTCGTTTACTGACGAAGTGCCGACAGAATTCTGTCGATAATATGCTACGGTAATTGGTTTACAAATGAATTTCTGACAGTTATTTTTGTCGGTAATTTAGTGAAAATCTTTCACCACTGACCTGTACTCAATTTATTTATTTGTAATTATTTTTTTTGTATAATTAAAAAATTATTTACAATTAGAATTATTAAATGCAATGATAAATTTATTCTAACCTTCACAATAAATTAACTACAATACACAATATTCATGAAAACTAAAAATATATTTAGAAATAATTAATATTTGAAGTTCAAAATATGTTAAAATATATCCGCATTGAAGCCATCAAGGCGCTCCTGTACAGTGTCAAGCATGTTTCTTGTCCCATGAATTTCACTAGTACTAGCACTTACATTGGATGGACCAGCAGAACTTGAAGATGATGCTCTTGAATTTCTGGGATACCAAATTGACTGAGTTTGCTCCGCTAAAACATTTTTCCAATACCATGATTCCTCGGAACAGATTCATCGAGATGCATGCGAGACCAATTTCCCACCAATGGTGACAACTGCTCGACCTTATCGTACAATCCAAGGAGCCCACCCGTGTGTATGAAAAGTATCTTTCTCCCTTCCCACTTCTTTGGATTCTCTGCCATGTCTTTCATCATTCCATATGCAGTTTTCCCACTACATAATTTATACAAATAAACACTTAAACTTGAGCTCGTTTTGGACTAGAAGATATTGAATATGACCAGTCATTCACTATTTTCCAACTCTATTGACTTAGTATAGTTAAGATTGAACATGATAAACAAAGAAAAATTACGCAAAAATTCATTGATTATGGTATAACATTCTGGTCTACCTGTAAACTGGATCGAGAACAATGCCCGTAGATATAGCAACTTCCTTGACAAACTGAAGCTCATCAGAGGTGTTCATTGCATAGCCCAGACCTTTGGCCTGTAGTAAGGCTAAAAATGTCAAGGATAGTAATACGATTATTTCTTGGATGGACAATTGATGTCCTCCGAACAGACTCTAGCAAGTGCACTAGATACAAGTAATAAAGTGATAAGTTGAGTATCGTCTCCACAGGGATTGATGACCAAATTTTACCAGAAAAACGTTGAAGAACAGGGTCTTCGTGGTGTGTGAATTCTTTATATTGAGAGATATTGTGAATAAGTAACAAAGTCAAAGATTTAACTTATAAAAACGATTACTTGATAATGATAAAAAGGTAGAACAGGCTAGGCACAGCGGAACAGGTTACCTTAAGTCCCTAAATACCCTATTTATTCATGAATGACGCAAAGTGAAGTCAAGGTCTCTGCTTTAATGCTCACTTAAGTCAACTCTCGTGTGTTCTTAAGATTCTAAGACTTACTACAACCATAAGCATCCCTAAGGTTGGTTCTTTCTTGCATTACGATTGAAACAGCATTTCAATAAAGAAAACCTTTGATACAACCTCCTAACATTCCTGCTTCGGGGTTGGATGTTTGATAAAAAGTTCGGTGAAGATGAAAGCAGTTCCCTATCATTCATCTAGCACTAGCATACATGCATAAGCAATGGAATAGAAAGCTTCATCAAACACGTCATAAATTAACAACATTCATTCACAAATAGAAATTAGAGAACTTACATAACCGACCCTAACTAGCCGAACCTATTCAAAATGACTACTCACTCATACTGCCGAGTGAACAGTCTGCTTCCATTCTACAGAGCTCCATCAATGGAGTCATCTTCCTCGAGAGCTCTTCTCTCTACCAAAACGTCTCTTTAAGTTCAACAAAAGATGATCTATATCTTCTCCTTTTCCTTTCCCCACTACGTCTATTTAAGGGAAAAAGAAAAGGTCAACACGGTACATAAAGTATCCGAGAAAATATTACAAAAACCAACCAAATTTTTCACAAATCCTAGAATGCTAGAAGTGGTTAAAATCCTTTTGACCCTTGAACACTCAAGGGTCGAACTTTCATGTCATCATGCTACTTTTAAACTGCTCTTATCCGCCTTTCCTGCCTGTCACTCCTGCCGCACCTGCTTTCTGTCCTGTCGCTATCCGTCATCAGAAATTGCAGCGTTAGACCGCTGGATCAAAGAAGGCTCAACTCCTCATGGTATGCGTGAAACAGGCTGCTTCTAGTCTGTTCGACTTAATCTTTCCTTATCTGCACAAAAACACTTATAAGACCTTCTTTCTTGTATTTTAACCCTAAAAACACCCTTAATTCATTATAAATAACATGTTAAATTGTAGTCAAATTCATGCCTAACAAATACCCCCAAATTGAATCTTTGTTTATCCTCAAGTAAACAACAGATAGAAAACAAGTTAACTATAGGGAAAGAGTTAGGAATGAAAGAATACGGAAGAAGGGTTTTGAGGAGATCACGGAGAGGAAGGGATTATAACAGATCATTTTGTTCTCGAAAAATATCAACAGACAAACGCAAATCACGATTTTTAATGAAGTTATGCCAGTGTTTAATTGTGTAACCCTACTCAAGAAATTCCTCAAAGCTTAAAGTTAAACCTCAACCTTCAAAATGAACAACCTGTTTGCCTGCCATGCCTCACTAAGGAATGGATGTTTCACTCACTCTCATATGGCTCTTTTCGCCATGAAGAATGGGATGCAACTTCACTCCTCAGCTCAGTAAATACACCAGTAGGGTGTGAGTTTGCTTTTTGGTCCCATTTCTATAGATCAAAATTTTCCAAACAAAGTCCAAAGGTCTTTTAATGGTTGTAAAGTAAGGTTAAGGTTCAGGTGTGGGAGTGAATGGCTTTTGTGTGTAATAGTTCTATCCTCATGCACTTTACACCAATCCTATAACATACAACTTTGCACAGCTTGTTTTAACAAATGGCTTACCCACTCTTTTATTAACACCTACAACTAAACAACCAATTCCAATGATTTGGGCACACATTGTGATAGTGTGCCATGAAATGAAGAGGTTCTTTACAGATTTTTCTTTCTCCTTTCTCTCACTTTCTTTTATTAACTATTTAATTTTTGTATGGGCTCGAGTTTCCTTAGCCAATTTATATTTTCAACTGGTACTGCTTGCATGAGGCAGATTCTCGGCTCTTTAAGCTCAAAGTGAAGGGATTATGGTTATTCACAGGCTATGTTAACGAAAAAATGGGTAGGGCACAAATGGTTCATCCTATTATATGAGTGCAATGCACGGGTTAAGTCTTTTACATGGTTGAGTTAGGTGCCTAATGCCTTTATCATCCTAGGTTTGTCAAAAAAAATTCCATTTCAATAGGGCATACAAAGCAAATTCTCCCTAACGATAGTAAGTACTGGCCCACTCTTTAAAGAAACAATGCATTTTTAAATGCAATTGCAGGCTCAAGTTCTCACTATTTTGGGGGTTTTGCATTTACGGCAAAAGGTCCCTCCCGTGAAAGTTGATTTAGAACTTCAAAATTTTTGGAACTTCAAGACTCGGGTAGTTAAGATCAACACAAGGCTATCACCACACATTTCAATCATAACAAGCGCAGTCTGTTTAGTGATTACTGCAGAACCTAAACAATCGAAACACTAGAATATTTACAAAGAAATGAACACAAATGAAGAATATTTACTAAGGACAGTTAAAGGTTTCTTTTTTTTTGTACAAACTAAAGATCACAGGGGGTAACCTGTTATTCAGAAAAGTATACTACACTAACAACTTGTTCAAGCTTTTATCATGTTTATGCACACAGATATTGTAATTTGTAATTTCCCACCCCCAAATTAGAATGGAACATTGTCCTCAATGTTATTACGAACAAAAGCATAGGGAAAACAACATAAGCATGATAAAAGACGAGTGTAAACAAATCCAAAGAAGGGGTATAAGTGTTACCAGATGCTAGGATAACGACATATTGAATGATCAGACAGGTGGGGAAAGAGAGGAATCAACCTCTCTATCTGCAGTAGGAGTAGCGTCATCCCCTTTCGAGGAGGCAGCGGCATTGGCAGTTGTTTCAGTTTTAGCTCTTACCAGACTCTTGATTGAGGCACCAGAGGGACTCTCCTTCCCATGTTGTTCCACACATAGGTGTTTGAGCATATCAATCTCGCTCTGATGCACGACATTTTTATGTTCCAGAGCAAAGATCTGTTCTCTGCAAGCTTGGGTTTGTGCAAACAGGGCATTAAACTTGGACAGGATGTCTTCATTGGAGAGTTTGGCACATTTCTGGTAAAAAGCCAAGATCCTTGGCTTGCTCGATTTGCTCAGACTCGGATGACACCGATACAGTAGGCTCATTTTTCCTCTTCCGACTTTCAACCCTTTTGGCCTCCACAAAATCTGACATCCAGATCCACTTCCCATTTACCATTCTTCCGAATAGCATGCTCTGAAGACTTTTCAAATCGATTTGGTCCGGGTAGTTGACCACTGTGAGCCGGTTCTTGTCTTCTGGCTTGAATACCCCAATGGCCTCTGCTATTCGAGTCACAATGCTACCACAGCATATGACGGACGAGTTCTTCCTTCCAAACGCACTAATATACTCTCCGAACCAAAAGCAAAGGTTCATCCTGCGTCCCTGTACCATACTCCAAAGAGTCGTAAGGTCTGCGTGAGGGATAGTGGCCTGGTTCTCGCGCGCAAAGATGGTGCCTGAGACCAGTTTATGCAAATACCAGATGGCGTAGTCCTCAATACCAGATGCTTTGGATGCACTGCCATCGTAACTTGGCTGGCCAGAGATTGAGCGCCAGAAAGTCGCTGGGTCAAACTCATCCGGGGTTTTGGTGAACGCCCCTTTGTACCCATCAGACTCCAAGTCATCGTCATCCGCAGCGCCGAGGAGGTTATTGAATGTGTTCAAGGATGGCCGTTGGGTATGGATCATCAGCCGGAAACTGAACTTTCCTTCTTCATCTGGGTCGGTTATCTCAGGATCGTGTTTAAAAGTGGCTAGAAACTCCAAAGTGAGTTCCTTGTACGCTGGTTCCTTCATCTCAAAGAAGCAGCCAAAATGGCCCGCTTCCATGGGTTGCTTCACACGTTCCTCGAGCTTAAGCTTTTTCAGCATATCCCAGCATATAGTTCTTACCGGCCCAAATTCGAGTTGAGCCAAATCATCATAGTATTGTTGCACATCGACATCCTTAAACTGAGACAGTTTCTTTACCAGTTTCTCATCCGGTACAAACGCGACGGTGCTTATGCCCACCATCTTGCCCTTTGCTTTTTCTTTCTTTGTGCCTTCAACTTTGACTTGTTTCCCTGATCCTCGAGTCCTCATCCTGCTATAGCGACTAAATAGGGACACCCAAAGATAATTATCAAACAAAATGTGGGGAACGGTGTGAAAGAGAGAGTGTAGAACAATTTTAAACTAGGGTCCGCAATGCAGTCAATGCTTTAAGTAGAAAGACGAGTGAAACGGCCTATTGCTAGAACCGTCATTATGACGACATTTCAATGAGCGCCACCTGTAGTTGTGGTTGTGGCAATAGCCGCGTCCAGTCGAAGAGACGCCTAGGGCAGCGAACAGTTACTTTTTGAGTTTGAATTTACTAAACCCTACCTACTTTGGTTTTACCGAGGGAGGTGCAAAAGTATAGTATATTAAGTACCAAACGAACAGATGATTTGATGTTCACTTTATTTGCCCTATGTTAGCTTACCAATGGACTTCTCCCCAAAATATCATTTCACTCTCCTTTTTAAAACAAGTAAAAAGGTAAAACTTTACCCATATGGAAGGGTAAAAGTTTTACATCTTTGCTCGTTCAAAGGAATTAACTTAATTACGGACCATTAGATGACACAGAATTAATCTTACCCAAACTAACAATGCTAACTAAAATTTGGCAAAACTGTAAAATAAAGTATGAAAGTGCAAGGTTACTTGTGCTACAATTGGTGTTTGCAGCGGACACCCTGTTCTTGATTCTATTGGCTCGGGGGGGTCCTGGAAGTGGACAGTGTCAATCTTCCTTGTGTGATCATTCTCGAGATAAAGTTTTAGACTTTGCCCGTTCACCTTGAAAGGTTTATGACCCTCCTTACCAATTTCTACAGCTCCGTGACCGAACACTTTGTTCACCGTATACGGCCCTGGCCACCTTGATTTCAGTTTTCCAGGGAACAGTTTGAGCCTTGAATTGTACAACAGGACCCTCTGTCCTTCTTGAAAGTTTTTCTCCTGGATTTTTCTATCGTGCCATATCTTGGTCTTTTCCTTATAATTCACAGCATTTTCATAGGAAAACAGCCTGAATTCTTCCATGACACAGAGTTACAATCTTCTTTGTTCGCCCACAGCCTATTTCTCAAAATTCAAGAAAGTTAAAGCCCAAAAGGCTCTATGCTCCATCTCTACTGGTAGATGACAGGACTTTCCATACAACAATCTAAATGGGGACATTCCAATGGGTGTCTTATATGCAGTTCTATATACCCATAAAGCATCGTCAAGCTTGTTTGCCCAGTCTTTCCTAGAATTGTCTACGGTTTTTTCCAAAATTCTTTTGATTTCACGATTTGAAATCTCCACCTGTCCACTAGTTTGTGGGTGGTAAGGTGTGGCAATTCAATGAGAGACTCCAAGCTTGCCCATAAGCTTTTCAAATTTAGCATTACAAAAGTGGGTTCCTTGATCACTAATGATCGCTCGTGGGCCACCGAATCGGGCAAAAAGCGTTTTTAGGAATTTTACAACCACACGGGCGTCATTGGTGGGGCTCGCAATTGCTTCAACCCACTTGCTCACATAGTCCACTACAACTAAGATATATTTATGCCTGAAAGATGTAGGGAATGGTCCCATGAAATCTATGCCCCATATATCAAATATTTCACAAGCAACAATGTTATTGAGGGGCATGGCATTTCGAGCTGAAATATTGCATGTTCGTTGGCACTCATTACAAGTGCGCACAAACACATTGGCATCCTTAAAAATGGTGGGCCAGAAAAAACCTGATTGAAGCATGATAGGGGTATTTTACCCCTATCTTTTAGCGTGATTTACGGGTTAGTTTTAGAAGAAATAAATAAGTTTAATTACAAAAATAGAGTGTTTTGAATAAAATAACGAAATAATAATAAACCCCGTACTTTCAGTTAATTTCCTTGTTTTTGATTAGTTTAAGAAATAAAAATGTCAAGCTAACTCGGCCCTCAATAATTGTATTTCAGGTACAAGGAAGAAGCAAAATCCATACCTATACGCGGGGCGTATCATCCCATACGCGGGGCGTGAAACATGGTGTCAGACATAATTGCCTTATCCGCGGACACCACGTAGAATTGACTCAGCATACGCGAGGCGTATGCCATCTCACGCAAGGCGTATGACACATGTCGGAAATGATTGGCCTAATCCTGAAAAGTCAGACTGCATGGTCTCCCTGAGTCAACGGTCTATACGCAGGGCGTACCACCTTACACGCGAGGCGTGTAAGGGAGTTCTGCAATGAAAAAAGTCCAGAGACTCATTTACGCGGGGCGTACTTCAAGCTACGCACGGCATATAGAGACCAAATGAAGCAATAAAAGATCAGAGCCTCAATTTCTGGTCCCAAGCATTAGACACCCCTTGACTAGGAACCACGTAGTCTAAGTACTTCACGGGTCGGTTACTCTACACGTAGTCGTCTTTGCAAGAGCAAACCATTAACCGTATAAACATTAAAAGTCATTATTTATCATAATTATAACTTATCGCATCCATCTCGCTTCATAGAGTTTCGTTACATAAATTCGCCTCACACGTAGTTAGGAATAGTTTGTAGTTGGTTACCCCATCAACCCCAAAGTATTCACCGCTTAAATAACGTATAAAACCGAGTCGTTTAATACTTGCAGTTATAAATCCCGTGGATTCGATACCCGGTCTTAACTGGATTATTACTTGATACGACGGGGTACACTTGCCCCTAAGTAGTGACATCTAGTAAATACAAAGCACTTAGAAAGACCACATCCATAGTCATAGCGCAATCATCGTAATATATATTTTGTCGTAGAAAACACTACTAGGCGTCGCCCATCAAGTTTTTGGCGCCGTTGCCGGGGATTTATAACATCTTGCAATATTCGACAAAAACGTTTTATTGTTAGTTTAAGCATTCTTTTTGTATAAATTGTTTATGTATACTTTTACTAACATCATTCTTTCTTGTTGATATTATACTTTATTTCACTTATTTTATGCATACCCGATCTCGGAGTGATTCTCTTATTCCTATTGATCTCGAAATTGAACGTACTCTTTGTAGGATTCGAAAAGAGAAAATGGCAAACCCCAACGCTGAGGTCAACCAACCCGAAGGAAACCAAAGGCCACACGTGAACAACATTCGCGGGGGCAACGACACACGTTCGATGATGGAGATCCTTGCTCCGCACCGTCCCCAAAACCGTAACGGAATTGTCGCCCCCACAATACCGGCCAACACGTACGAGATAAAGACCGGCATGATTCAGCTGATCCAACAATGCGGTCAATTCAGAGGGGAACTCCACGAGAACCCTAACGAACATCTTGATAAATTCCTTATGTGTGCCGACACCTCTCGGTAAAATGGTGTTCCCGTTGAGGCTGTTAGACTAAAGTTGTTTCCTTTTTCTTTGACAGGGCAAGCGTTGGAATGGCTACACTCTTTGGAGGCGGGATCCATCACGTCATGGGAGGAGCTCGAGAAGGAGTTCCTTTCCTACTATTTTCCGCCGTCCAAACCAGTCAAGTTACGGACCGATATCACGTCCTTTAGGCAGTTGGAATGCGAGGCCCTTCATGCAGCTTGGGCTAGGTTCCGGAAGTTGCTCCGAAACTGCCCCCACCATGACATCCCGAAGCACGACTTGGTAAGCACTTTTTACCACGGGTTAACCCTCACTAACCGTGCGACTATTGATTCCGCTGCAGGTGGGGATCTATTTCGGAAGTCAGCTAGTGAGGCCTACGAGCTCATTCATGAGCTCGCGAGGAAAAGTGTGCAATGGCAAGAGGATCGGCTTGCCGGCCCGTCGCGACACCAAATGTTCGCTGTGGAGAAAGAGGCTCCGAAAAGCTCCATAGCAGAAATGCATAAGAAACTTAACTCATTAATTGCCCAGCTAAGCCTCAACAAAAGTGCACAGGTCCTGATGTGCAATCACTATGGTGGAGACCACGACGGATTCAACTGCCAAGCCGGTAGCCCTTTCGCCGGCGACATCAAGAGTGTAAGTTACGTAGGAGGAAATCCAAGGTATAATCCTAATCCGAACTCCTATCACCACCACAGTAATAATAACAACGATTGGTGGCCTTGATACCAACACCCGAACTTGTCATATGGCAATAATAATAACGTGTTGAGGCCCCCATCCGGCTTTGAGCAAGAATATCGGGAAAACGGGCTCGGGCAATCACAAGCCGCGCCCGGTAATCGGAACGCTCCACCTCCCAACAATGTACACGACCAATCGGTCACGTCTTTGTTGAAGGATATATTAACCCGTCTTTCCGATAGCGAGGTGTTTTGTAGGGATCTTAGCCGCCAAGTAGCCCATCTGAACCGTCAACAACAAGAAAGGCCACTAGGAACCCTACCGGCGAACACCGAACAAAATCCGCGGGGCAAAAATCGGGAATCCGGACAGGCGATAACGCTCATGAATAATGGAGGTTCGGACCCGTCAAGTTCCAACTCGGGCAACTTACATTGAGCCGCCGTACGAGAAAGTCGAGCTACTTCGACTCTAAACGTAGCATCGGTTTGAATTTCTCGAACCACTTGTTTATATGTACTATAAATGTTTTTCAACTTATTTTCATCTTTGTTTGTCCCTACTTCTAGTTATTTTTTTTCGTATGCTATTGTTAGTTTCCATCATCTCGTCATTTTCCTTTTTAGCTATCATTTTATTTTTACTCTCATTTTTATTTTTATTTTCATTTTAATTTTATCCTTTTGCATAAATAAAAAGAAAACCAAATCCCATTTTTATCCAAAAATTTAAGGACACGCGGGGCGTACACACCTTTACGCCCCGCGCATTCGTATATCTGTCAATTTTTCGCAATAAAAGACACACTACGCAGGGCGTACCCACGTGCATGCCCCGCGTACCCCTCCCCCTTCGTCTAAATAACGCCATGTGGGGATACGCGGGACGTACCCTAGGGCACGCCTCGCGTACCCTCGGGGAGTTGTGAATCACAACTCCCTATGGCAGCTTTTTCTTCCAACTTCCCATCACTCTTCTTCCCCAAAAATCTCTTCCACTTCTCCACTCCACCTCTTATTCCCTCCAATCAACCTCCATCTTTTCAAATTCAAATTTTCAACCTCCCTCCATAATAAATTTTGCATTAACTACCATCTTAATTCCAATTTAAAACACATAAAAATATTAATTAAACATAAAAACCATAAAAACATTAATACCTCATTAATAACATCATATATTAAAACTTAAAAAAAATTAAATACCCTCACAAAACCGAAAAAGATGTGTCAAACTCCGCCTTTTTACGTGCGGCGTACCCCACCGTACGCCCCGCGTCTCTACCCTTTTCTTCATAAAAAACGGGCAGGAGGAGCATTACGCGAGGCGTACTTCCCCATACGCCCTGCGTATCGTGCCAATTTTGCGATAAATAAAGTTCAGGAGAGGGGATACGCGTGGCGTGGCCCCTTCACGCCGCGCGTATTCCCCCTGGGGATCCGAGTTTCGCTTGGATCCCCCCTCATTTCCTATATATAATCACCCTTCTCTTCTCCTTCTTCCTCACAACTATCTCAACTTTCTCACAACCTTCTTCCATCCTCTCTCAATCCCTCACAGCACACCATGGTTAGGCGAAAGAACACCGCCGATATGCGTCCCCCTCGGGCCACTCGTGCCCGTACCGGCCGCACCCAAAACCGATCATCTCCACCTCCCGAACGGGAGGGAACACCCCCACTCACACGGCAATACCGGGCCCCTTTTCATCTACTAACCGAGGAGGAGGCCAAAAGGTACGAAGACCTTGGTGCGGCCACGGTCCAAGAGCTTCCATTCATCCCAGATAGCGTGCTTGATCAACATGATCTCGGCACCCCCTTTGAAGCTCGCCTCCGCGCCCTCGGGTGGCACGACATCTATAATAAGCAATACCATGTGTACCCGTCCTTGGTAATTGAATTCTTCACCACCCTCACCTCCAACGGGGTGCCCGGTGCCGCGCTTTTCAACTTCTGCCTCCTAAACCGCCCTTTCACCATTGACACCCAATGGCTTCGCACCCACTTCACTCACCAAACGGAGCCTAGTGTTGCCCATTGGCCTGAGGGTGTCTCCGCTCACACGTTTTGGACCTCCATCACCGGGTCCGATGACTACCACATATCCAACCTCCGCCCGGCTTGTATTCGTGACCCCATTCTCTAGCTCCTTCACCGATTCATCTCCTTCTACTTCACGGGGAAATCCGAGTCCACCAAGGTTAACAAGCATGAACTGTTGGCTCTCTACTGTTGTGTCAATGGGCTCACTTATGACCTCGCCCACCATATGGCCATCCACCTCCACGCCACACCCATCCGAAAACAGGCTAACCTCGGGTTTGGCCACCTCATCACCATCTTCGCCTTCGCCACTTTCGGCACCGGCGCCATTGAGCACCTCCCACGCCTTATGTCTCGGCCATTGGACAAGAACACCTTTCAATCTTTAAACCGTTCTACCTCCGGTCCGGGTGAGACTTCGGAGGCGGCCCACTCCAACGAGGGAGGTTCGGACTCGGATATGGGTCTCAATTTCAGTCCTCCACCCCTCCACGACTTCAACACTCTTTATGCTCGGTTGGATATTTTGGAGGATAATCAACGTCGTGATCGGGCCCATTTCGACTCCCGCTTCGACGCCCTAGATGCTCGCCTCGATGCCTCCGAGGCTCAAAGGCAAACAGATAGGGCTAACTTTGACGCATTCACCAACGTCTTCTACACCCACTTCAACATCCATGGCAATCCGCCTCCACCATAACCATAGTCCCCTTCTTCTTTATTTTGTATTTTCTTCTTTGTGTTTATTTTAGTTTGTGTCGTTAGTTGCTTCTTGTTTTCTTGTAATTCCCTTTTCCTTTAATATATTTTTCACTTTCCTTATGATTCGTGTTTCGTCGGTTTATTTTCATGGTTGTTTATTTTTGCACATTTAATAGCACTCACGCAGGGCGTACCCCTTGGTACGCCCCGCGTGCCCTTTATTTTCTTGCACAAAATACTCAGAAACTCCAATACGCAGGGCGTCCCTCATCCTGCGCCCCGCGTATTTGAGCCTCTGCCCAAAAATAACATAAAACGCAACGTCTACGCAAGGCGCCCCTTTGGGCACGCCTCGCGTAGCAGCTGACCCCCAAGGGTCTCACTTTTAATTCATCATTTGTTTTTGTTTTTGTTTTTCTTTTTGCAACGTCCTTGGAATAGATGTCATTTTAATAACGCGGAGGGCCGTGCAACCCCGCACTTTTAGTTTGTTTTGCACTAACAAAAACAAAAATAAAAATCAAATAAACAAACAAATAATTAAACTAAGTTATCGATTCTTAAATTTTTTCCGACACACTAACCTCCTTTGGAACTAATCTAAATGTTCAGTTATTTGTCCTTAAATGTAAATACCGTCGGAGCACAAAGGATCGGTTTTAATAAGAAATTTTAGTCTTAATTTTGAAGTTGTAGAATTTATGTAAAGACTAGGTGATACTAAACAAAAGCATTGAGTCCTAACCCACATGTCATCTCCATAATGAAACTTAAAAAGGCAATAAAGACGGGATGTTCGAGAGTCTAGCAAAGACTCGATAGTACACAATTTAAACCCGAATCCTTGTGAGATATTTTTGAGCCTAAAAGAGTTCGTACGAGAACTCTATTTCTTTCACAATTTTCGAGAGCTTTGACTTCACTCGACTCATAGAGTTTGCACCTAATGCCGGGTTTAGTACACCTATCTTGGTTAAAATGGCAATAGATGATAAAACGGATCCACTTAGTCTAATTCTTTTCCTAATTTATTTTTCTCGTTTTTATCAACCTATAGGAAACCCCTTTTGAGCCTATTAACCGACTTTTTGTTGTTAACACCCCTTTTAACATTTAACCCTTTTTCCTCTAGATTAAATACCAATAAAATCAATTCGCACCCGAAACAAGCCAAGGCCTTGACAACTAAGCACCAAAAGTCTCCGAAGTCGTTTTTGTGCCGCTCTCAAAGCAAAAAGAAAAAAAGAAAAATAATAAAGAGCAAAAAGGCATTTTCAAGCTCCACCCGAGCAATTTCGGGTATATTTTCGCTAAGGCCCAAAATAAGAATACGGTGCGATCATTAAAACGGTATTTAAACTTGAGTTTCCAAAAACTAACCACCAAAAAGCCACCCACATTACAACCCCCTCCGAGTTTGTTTTTAATATTGCCAAAACCATAACATAGGAGGAAAAACCCGGATGAAAATGCAAACTCAACATGATCTCGAGTAAGTGCAAAGAAGAGTGCTAAAACACCGACCCACCAAAATTTGAGCGTAAGAGTGAAATCCTTTGGTGAGGTACTATCGGGTTCTCAAAAGATAATCAACCCCCGTTAATATTGCCTATTAACTTTGATTATGGAAGTTTCAAACAAGTTTTGGTCGCTCGATTGTTTGCGTAGGTACTCGCCGAAAACTTTGCATAAAACTTTAACTTTGAAATCACGCACTTGGTAAAACCAACCGTCGGTTTGTTTCTTAATAATCTCAATCCCTTGTCTTTCGATTTCTTTTACTTGAGGACAAGTAAAACTTTAAAGTCCGAGGAGGTTTGATAGGGGTATTTTACCCCTATCTTTTAGCGTGATTTACGGGTTAGTTTTAGAAGAAATAAATAAGTTTAATTATAAAAATAGAGTGTTTTGAATTAAATAACGAAATAATAATAAACCCCATACTTTCGGTTAATTTCCTTGTTTTTTATTAGTTTAAGAAATAAAAACGTCAAGCTAACTCGGCCCTCAAGAATTGTATTTTAGGTATAAGGAAGAAGCAAAATCCATACCTATACGCGGGGCGTATCATCCCATACGTGGGGCGTGAAACATGGTGTCAGACATAATTGCCTTATCCGCGGACACCACATAGAATTGACTCAGTATACGCGAGGCGTATGCCATCTCACGCAAGGCGTATGACACATGTCGGAAATGATTGGCCTAATCCTGAAAAGTCAGACTGCATGGTCTCCCTAAGTCAACGGTCTATACGCAGGGCGTACCACCTTACACGCGAGGCGTGTAAGGGAGTTCTTCAATGAAAAAAGTCCAGAGACTCATTTACGCGGGGCGTACTTCAAGCTACGCACGGCGTATAGAGACCAAATGAAGCAATAAAAGATCAGAGCCTCAAACACACCACGCGCATCCCAGCCTACGCGGGACGTGTTTGAGAGAACAAGACATGAAATTGGTCCACATGCAGAAGATTTCTGACGGAATGGGCATTTACGCGAGGGTACCACACCATACGCGGGGCTGTTAGACGAGGTGCCACGGCCTAATCTCCCGGGCGGACCGGGGGGTGGACAACCTCATGGCGACGTAAGCGGTGATTGGTGCCGAAAGCAACCAATCGTGGAAGAGTCGCCACCCACGAATGGGAAAATGAACACCGATCCCTTGCGGGAGACCGGTGTGGGTTCGGGAAACTTAGGTACGAGCCGAGAAGGCTAGCTCCTTTCCGGAGAAAGGCTACTAGGCACCCCGACATCGCCCGGTTATGAACCACCGGCCTCCTACTCAGCATGTTAGGCGATAACGGACTAATCGTATACTTCTTTAAGTTTAAAATTCATTTGAAACCCTTTTCTTTCTCTCTTTTTTGAAACCGTTTTGAGCATATATTATTGAAAAGCCATATTAGTAAAGAATCACCCATTTATTTTATACATACACAGAGAGGGGGGAGAAAGAAGTGATTTATTTACAACCGTATTTAAAAGTCATGTCGTGTGTTTATTCTACACTAACTTGTTCCCCCAAAACGAGTTTATTTACATGGTTCGCACCTTAATCGCCGTTGGAACGATTTAGGTGCGTTTTAAAACCCCGTTTGATGAAGTTTACCCGAATCGCCGTTGGAACGACTCGAGTGTTTGAAAACATTGAGATAAAAAAAACCTTTGATGAGAAAACGTGGTTAAACATACAAGTCAATTTTATTTTGTACAAATCATTTAAGAAAACGATTCAAAACTCTATTATTTACAATGAAAACGATTTTAATTACAAGGCTCGCTTAATCCGTCGTTTGGAATGGACTAAGGTTTTAAAGCGTGATGTTTTAAGAAACGATTTGAAATGTCAAGAAAACACTATTTATTTACATTAAGAATCTCTAAAAAAACCTTTAGTTTAAATAATTAAATTGAAAAATCTTTTTGTGATTTATTTTCCCCCTTTTCCTTAATGGATTCTCTACTTATTATAATTACAATAATAAACCCCTTTAAACTAATATTCACACTCAAATAATACTCATTTGGAACATGGACCCATGAATGGGCCAAAAGAATAAAGAAAATAATTTAGACATATATATATATACATTTAAATCAAAAAAGAAGATATGAAAGTAAGAGTTAACACAAAAGAAACTATATGTATATGAAAATAATAGGTACAACACATTTATACAAAAAAATGTGAAAATAATGAGTAAATCTTATGAATAAGAAAATAACATTTACCCAAAAATAATTTCATTCAATAATCAACAAAATAACCCAAATATCCCAACACTATATATATATACATAACTAATATAGTTTTAAATACCAAAAATAACATATACTAATGTCTATCAATTATTTCTCAAAATATCAAATAACTATCATTTAAAACATAGCCTAAATTAATAAAAAAGAAATACATATACATAATTATACTTATATTTAGAAAATAGTATAAAAAATGGTATACAAATACTATCAAATAATTATATATGCTAAAGGTCCAAAATAATTTAAAAAACATATATTACATAATTATACATATATATATTAAAGATTAGAAGCTTAAAAGTTAGGAAAAAGGGACTGAAATGGCATTTTTTACGTTTTGGCAGATTTACCGACGGAAAATCCGTCGGTAAACAGCCTTTAGTGACAGAATAGGTAAATTACAGCAGCACTCCTAAATGTTTCCAGATTTATTCAAAAGCTTTAAATTAAATCTAATTCAATCGTTTTGGATTTCCGACCTACCAAAGATGGATCATAGTCGAAAACGGAAGTTTCTAAACGACGTTTTTTATTTCAAAACATTATTTAGAAATTTCTTTTAAATTAAAAACTTATAATTACAACGTTTTCGATACCCGAACTACCTTTTTATCGGATCACGGTTCGTATTGGGATATCAAAACGAGGTTTTTTATTTTAAAACAAAACCGAATTTTATTCAACACGAGATGAAAATTAAATAAATACGCTAATTAAATAAAATGTGACGAAATAAATAAATATCTAAACGAATAAAAACTATAGCATAAAAAAAATAAATAGAAGAAGATAATAAATTAAATAAAATAAAGAGTCTAGTCCTCGGATAATACCTTAAATTCGGTATCTGACGGTCGAAGCCGATTGATTCCACGAACCACGATCTTCCGTTTTTAATGAAAATTTAGTAAAAATTGAACTTTAGGAAATTTGGAATTTTTGAGAAAAAAAATATTTTTCTCAAAAAAATCACTCTCTCTCTCTAAAAATGTTTAGAGTGAGAAAGCTATCCAAAAAAATCCCTCTCTCCCTTTTTTGCATGGGGATCCGTGCCTTTTATAGGAAAAAGGGATCCCCGGACAAATGGGCGACGCCCAAAAGAAATTGGGCGTCGCCCATTGGGGTTGGGCGGCCGCCCAACCTTGTGTTGGGCTACCGCCCAACGGCGTTGGGCGAGCGCCCAACCTTCGTCGGGCGTTCGCCCAATGGTCGTTGGGCCTTCGCCCGACGTGGTTGGGCGCCCGCCCGACGACCCTCGGGGCGTGCCTCGCACCGTCGGGCGTGCGCACCCCGCGGCCGCCGAGCGCGCGTTCCGCGCCGTCGGACGCTCACACGTCGCGGCCGCCGAACGCACGCTTCGCGCTACCGGGCGCGTGCGCTCAGCGGCCCACGAGAGCGCGCACCGTGCCATCGGACCCGGGCATTGCTCGGACGTCGAGAGCGTGCCACTCGCGGTGCGTCCGACGGACGCCGAGCGCACGTCCCGTGCCGCCGATTTTCCTTCGCTTATTATTCTTTATATATTTTTTCAAAACTTCCGAAATCAATCGCTTCAACCGTCTTGTTTTCAGGTTTTCGTCACAGGTCCTCCGACTCGGCGTCTACAGTTGCCCCTACTTTTCTATTTTGACAGTGATGTGTGTGTTTCGAAAACGTTTTTTGCTAACGCAACACATGCAATGTAAAACATATAAAAGTAAAAGACACGTAAAGAGTAGGAGGGAGCATACCTGACCTTTGCGCTGCGCGTTCCGGTGTCGTCCTCTGATTCCTTCCATCGTCATCTTCGGAGTGGCCGTCGATGAATGTTCTTTTCTCGAAATCTAGCGTATGTTGACTATGGGTAAGAATGGCTTAAAAGCAACCTCGGTCGTGGACCGTAGGTAAGATGGCTAAAAAGCTACCTCGGTCGTGAACCGTAGGTAAAATGGCTAAAAAGCTACCTCGGTCGTGAAGCGTAGGTAAGATGGCTAAAGAGCTACCTCGGTCGTGAACCGTAGGTAAGATGGCTAAAGAGCTACCTCGGTCGTGAACCGTAGGTAAGATGGCTAAAAAGCTACCTCGGTCGTGAACCGTAGGTAAGATGGCTAAAAAGCTACCTCGATCGTGAACCGTAGGTAAGATGGCTAAAAAGCTACCTCGGTCGTGAACCGTAGGTAAGATGGCTAAAAAGCTACCTCGGTCGTGAACCGTAGGTAAGATGGCTAAAGAGCTACCTCGGTCGTGAACCGTAGGTAAGATGGCTAAAAAGCTACCTCGGTCGTGAACCGTAGGTAAGATGGCTAAACATCTACCTCGGTCGTGAACCGTAGGTAAGATGGCTAAAAAGCTACCTCAGTCGTGAACCGTAGGTAAGATGGCTAAAAAGCTACCTCGGTCGTGAACCGTAGGTAAGAGGGCTAAGAAGCTACCTCGGTCGTGAACCGTAGGTAAGATGGCTCAACGGTAGAAGAGTTCTTTCTAACGATTCTGAATTCTTTTAAAACACCATTGTCTGGAGCTAGTGTCTCGGAGGTTTAATGGGAATGTGTTTTGGTCTGGAATGATATAGACTAATGATTATTTTTCTGTCGACTGTTGTCTGTATTTTGACTGGTGTCACTGTTCTGTAAAAATTGGCTGTTGTCTGGAGTTCATATCTTGGCAATGTTGGTCATTGTCTGGAAGAAATGCAGGCTGAAACGGACTGCAAATCAGAGGTCTGTGCACCTAGTAATTAATTATTTACTTTTTACCTTTATGTCAAATCGTACTTCTTTCACTATTTACGGGAATGCCATTCCATTTTCCTATATAAGGTGGTGGGGTTTCATTTCAACCCCACACCTTCTCTCCCTTCTTTCTCTCACTAGACTTCAATTTGGATTATTCTCGGGATGGATTTAGATGAATGGGATGACACTAGAGGCATGGACGAGGTTTACGTAAACCTGGATAGAGTGGATACCTTCCACGACCCTACGACGCATTTGAGCAGGACACGCTGCAACGAGGTAAGTAATTTCTCACTTTTATTTGATTCGAACTCTAGGCTTTAGCATTCCTATCCGAACATGATTTGCATGCTAACCCTTAGACTGCCTTAGAGGACTTTAGCTAGAAAACGTGAATTCCTTTATTTACAAGTAGCACTTGTTTATTTCTGCGTAAGAATGCGCACTATATGCATGTGAATAGTAAAACTACGACTTTATGCATAAGAGACCGCCTCAGCTTGCGCGGTGCCGACCACCTGGTATGTACCCTTGCCTTATTTTAGTGTAGTGGAATGCATGCATGTATGTATGATTTCGGTTCTTGCCTATGCTGTTTTTTCTTTTTCTTTTTTTTTCCTTTTTTCTTTTCACATCTGTTTTTCTTCTTTTTTTTTGTTCCTTTTTAGAGCGATCTTCACGCCCATGAGCGAAGACGGAGTGAGTCGGTGCGGGAGACTGATGCCAGGGTTGGCCAGGTGTACCAAGAGCGGAACGACTACTGGTCGGAGGTGATGCGGAGGGAGACCGAGGGTTGCCTTGCCGTTAAAGAGAGAGCACGTGATGAGACGATTGAACTCCTAGCTGCCGAGAAGAGAGCACGAGTTGCCTGAGGAGAGAGCACGAGTTGCCGATGAGAGACTCCGAGCTACCGAGGAGACACTATCTGCGGAGCGGGCATCGCACTTGAGAGAGTTTGAGGCCTGCTGGGACTTCCCTCCATATTAGGCTCATTATGTATTGCTTCGTGTTTTTCATTAGAGTTATCCCGATGTATAGCTGACGTACAGGGAGTGGGGTGGATAGTAGGCAGGTTTTTTTTGTGAACAGTAAGATAGGAAATGTATAACTCATGATTCATATTACCATACATTCAGTAGATTGTGATGATTCCAATCATTCTCGTCAAATATATTCATGCCTTTATTTATTTACAAACAACAGAAATACTTAGTCTCTTATACATTGTTTTTATAATTGCTCAAGTCATAACTATTGTTACCAGGATCCGCCTTTCGGTTTTCGGATCCCGGTGATTTTTCTCCTCTCCTTTTACTATCCCGGAAATTTTAAATGAGTGCCCTTTCGGGTTTTCACCCATTGGGATTTCCCTTATTGTTGCATAGGTCGCCCTTTGCGGGTTTTCAACCTATCGGGAATTTTTCTTTATTTTTCTTTTTTTTTTTTTACGAAAAGTATTTCTTAAGCCTATCCAGGTTGGTAGGTTCGGAGAATTCCATGCCGTCCATTGTGGTTAACTTCACCGCTCCTTTGCTTAGTATCTTCTTCACGACGAATGGTCCTTCCCAGTTAGGCGTGAACTTCCCCCTCGGGTCGGTGTGCGTCACACGGATCTGTTTCAGCACCAAATCTCCTTCTTTGATAGGACTGGTCTTGACCTTTTTATTGAAAGCCCGAGCCATCCTTCTTTGATATAACTGTACATGGTAAAGCGCTTCCATCCTTTTTTCGTCAACTAGAGCCAACTGCTCACATCGCTTCTTCGCCCATTCCGCCTCGGGAATTTCTGCCTCCACTGCGATTCTCAACGATCGCTTTTCGATCTCAATCGGCAGGACTGCTTCTGTTCCGTATACCAAGGAGAATGGCGTTGCCCCAGTCGAGGTTCTGATTGTCGTGCGATAAGCCCACAACGCGAGTGGGAGGTGCTCATGCCAGTTCCGATGTGATTCCACCGTCTTTACGAGAATCCTTTTAAGGTTCTTATTAGCTGCTTCTACTGCCCCATTAGCTTATGGACGGTACAGAGAAGATCCGTGATGTTCAATGCCATATTCTCGGAACAGATTCCTTACTTCCCCCTGAAACTGGACCCCATTATCCGTAATCATGTGATGAGGCACTCCGAACCTGGTGATCAAGTGTTTTTCAATGAACTTTCTCATTTGCTTGGATCCCAGTTTGCTAAATGACTCTGCTTCTACCCACTTGGTGAAATAATCGATGGCGACAATAATAAACTTATGTCCATTTGAAGCGTTAGGCCTTACTTCGCCGATGATGTCAATGCCCCAGGCAGCGAATGGCCAAATAGGTGCTAACACATGTAATTCCATGGCCGGAAGATGACTGCAATCGCCGTGGATTTGACAATCGTGATATTTCTTCGCATACTCGTTACAATCTCTTTCCATGGTGAGCCAATAGAAGCCTTGCCTTATGATTTTCTTTGCTAACACCGCTCCTCCCATATGGGCCCCGCAAATTCCTGAATGCACCGATTCCATCGCCTCGCAGGCTTCTCTCACATCTAAGCACCTTAGCTGTAACCCATCGATGTGCCTTTTGTAAAGTAAGTTGTCGTGGATGACGAACTGCCGAGCTAACCTTCTAATCACTGCTTGATCCCTCGGTTCTGACTCTGCCGGATATGTTCCATTTTTCATGAAGTTCACGATATCGAAATACCACAGTTTTTCATCTGTCCCTAATAGCATTACGTCCTCGTAGCATGGTTTGTGAGATCTTCTCAATACCAACGGTTTCGAAGCAAGGTTTCGGGGATTGTCCCAAACTGACACTAAAGTGGCCAAGGCATCCGCCGCCTGGTTCTGTGCTCGAGGAATGTGATAGAAACGAAATTCCTTGAATCTTTGTGCCAACCCTTCTAGCTGATCGAGGTACGAACGTAGTCTTTCTTCTCTTACCTCCCAGTTTCCTTGTGCCTGTTCGATGATCAACTTTGAGTCACCCCAAATTTCGACATATGACGCTCCCAGTGCCGCTAATGACTCTAAACCATAAATGCACGCTTCATACTCGGCCATATTATTGGTGAGGGGGAAGGATAACTTCTTGGCCATCGGGATCCTTTCTCCTTCCGGTGAGGTAAGTAGTACTCCTACTCCGGCTCCATTCGAATTAACTGCTCCGTCGAAGAACATTTTCCATGGTATAACTTCAATTGCGTTTAAGTGCTCATCGGGGAAATCATAATTTATCTCTTCCTCTTCTGCATTCAGAGGTTGGTTGGCCAGAAACTCTGCCACGGCCCTCCCTTTGATAACCTTCTTCGTTACATATTCAATGTCAAACTCGGATAAAAGTAGTAACCATCGGGCTAGTTTCCCTATCAAAGACGGAGTTTGGTACAGATACTTCACGGGGTCCATCCGAGAAATAATGATCACTTTATACGATTAGAAATAGTGCCGCAGTTTCTTTGTCAACCATACTACTGCCACGCATGTCTTTTCAATCATGTTGTACTTGAGCTCGTACTCCAGGAACTTCTTACTCAAATAATACACCGCGTGCTCCACACCGGTGTCTCCCTCTTGAGCCAACATTGCCCCAATAGATCGCTCCTCAATTGCTACGTAGAGGAGAAGCGGCTTTCCCAGTTTAGGGGGTCTCAGCACTGGCGGATTAGACAAATAGTTCCAGACGCTCTCCAAAGCTTGCTGACACTTATCATTCCAAATAGCGGGTTGGTCTTTCCTTAACAACTTAAAGATTGGCTCGCAGATTGCGGTGAGTCTCGCTATGAACCGACTGATATATTGAACCTGCCCCAGAAACCCTCTCACTTCCTTCTCATTTCTCGGCGCCGGCATCTCCTGTATAGCCTTCACTTTATCAGGATCCACCTCGATTCCCTTATTTCCGATTACATAGCCTAAGATTTTTCCCGACGAAACGCCGAAGAAGCACTTCTTCGGGTTTAACCTTAGCTTGAATTCTGCAATTCGGGCCAAAAACTTCTCGAGCGCGGCAAAATGCCCTTCTCTTGTCTCTGATTTGACCATCATATCGTCCACGTAGGCTTCTACCTCCTTGTGTATCATATCATGGAACAGTGCTGTGGCCATTCGCTGATAAGTTGCCCCGGCATTCTTCAAACCAAACGGCATTACTCTGTAACAGTATGTCCCCCACTCAGTTGTGAACGAGGTTTTCGCTTTGTGCTTTTCGGCCATCTGAACTTGCATGTAGCCCATGAAACCATCCACATTCGTGTGTAATACACTTGACGCTGCACTGTCGATCAACACGTCAATATGAGGCAACGCGAATTCATCCTTGGGGCATGCCTTGTTAAGGTCTCGATAATCGACGCACATTCTTACTTTGCCGTCCTTCTTTGCGATGGGCACCACATTTGCGACCCAAGGGGGATAGTCGATTACTTCGATGAACCCTGCTTCTAACTGCTTCTTCACTTCCTCTTTGATCTTATCTGCCCATTCCGGTCTCATGCGTCGGAGCTTCTGCTTTACGGGCCTCGCCTCGGGATATGTTGGAATACGGTGAGTTACGATTGATTGATCGATTCCAGGCATGTCTTCGTATGTCCAAGCGAATACAATTTGATATTTTTTAATTATTCTCTCAAATTCTTTTCTCTCTTCAATAGTTAATGCTTGAGCAATTTGTATAAGTTTAGGATTTTCATCCGTACCAAGATTGAAAGTTGACATTTCTATCGTATTGATTTCAAATGTAGGCATGTTATATGAATGAGAATGCATGGAATGATCATGATCAACATCAAGCAAGTAAGCAAAATCGGAATTCATTTCATTGATAGCATGGGTGATTACATCATCTGATTCAAACAAAGCAGTAATACAATTTTCATTATCAGGGTTCTCGGACTTCTCATGAATTTTGGAGGTACCAGGCTCATCTTCCGCTCCTGCACTTGCTTCAATGGTGATGACTTGCTCCTGGGCATTCAAATCCAGCATCATAATCTCCTCGACAAAGCAGCTCGCCTTTCCTTTGCCTCAGTCGGCAACATCATTGAAGATTTCGAACCCCAACAGAATCTTTCCTTCGGCGCTAGTCCATGCCTCGGGGGTCCCCGAATATGCCTTTCCATGCCCCTCGTTCACGAAGTACTTCCTTAGGCCCACTTTTCCTTCACCACTCACGTTGGACGGACCTCCCTGCTCATATCCCAAACCCCTCCGGGTTTTCTGACTCTTAAAGTCCGGAAATTCTGGCAACCCCTGATGGTGTGCTCCTAAACCCATTCCTGGGATGAAACCTCCCTTCATCATCTTCACCACATCGGTGGTCATGCTGGACTCATAAATCCCGGAGACTTGGAATCCAGAGAAAAGATGTGGCTCAATTCCCAATGCTGCCACCGAGCTTAATTTCTCAGCTCTGATCGTCACTATCTCCTCCCCGAAGGGGAATTTAATCATTTGATGGAGCGTGGAGGGCACACCTCCCAACTTATGGAACCACGGGCGTCCCAACAATACAGCAAAGGTTATCGGGATATCCAGCGCCGTGAACTCAGTTTCTTCTTCATGCGGCCCCACTTTCAACTTGGCCTTGAAGACTCCTTCAATGTGCCTACGGCTATCGTCATATGCTCTAATCACAGTTTCAGAAGCTGTCAAATCTCCTCTCTCCACTCCCAACTTCGACAAGAGTTTCAACGGGCAAACATTAATGGCCGATCCATCATCGACCATCACACAGCTAGTCTTCTTTCCGTTGATTTCCGCTCGGATGTACAAAGGCGTATTGTGAGCCTTCCCCTCTTCTGGGAGATCCTCGTCAGTAAATGTGATTTCATCCTTCTTTCGGCCCATAATTGCTCCCACTAGCGCTGCCGGCTCAGTATCGGTGGAAATAACCAAATTCTGCTGCTCTTTCATCAGGTTCTCACGATGGTACTTGGAATGGCATAAAACTTCCCACACCGTGGACTTGGCTTGTGTCTTCTTCAACTGCTCAAGAACTTGGTCATCGGGCTTAGGAGCCGACCCTTCTCCTATCTCAGTCTCAACCATAGGTGCCTTTCCCTCGGCCACTCGCCCTGATCTCGTCATTACCGCGATTTCCGGCTCATCATCCGATTCGTCCCAAATGTTAATAGGAATCCTCTGATTGGCATCCTCCTCGTCCGAAGAACTCTCCCAAATGTCCACGACCATTAAATCCATGACGTGAGGAACATTCGGATTCAAATAAAAGGGATCCGCCGATCCATACAAAGCCCAACCTATCAACTCATCATAGTCACGGAGGGACGCTCTGCTCATCCTTCTTGCGGCCAACGGAATAGCACCTCGTTGTATGCATATAAGCTGCACCTTATCACTCATTGTTTCATCACACTGCTCATAACGGCGTCTCCACCTCCTAGCATAATCCACGAATGGTTCCTCGGGGAACTGCCTGATCCTATCCAGATCCTCCAGGGATCCCGTCCATGGAACATACATCTCATATCTTGCCACAAAGGCACTCCTGAGCGGTACCCAATGACCCATTTCCTCCTCTGATAGGCCTTGATGCCACAATAAGGCTTCACCCATCAAGGTTTCCGGAAAATGTTCATGCAACTCACATTGCGGAAATCCGGCGTCATACGTATGATTGCGGAATAACCTCGCGTGCTCCACAGGATCCTGGTATCCACCATACCTAGGCATTGCTAACACCGCATCAGGTGTTTGGTAAGACGGAGAATCAGGGGTTTGCTCTGCTAGCATCCATACTGTATACTCCTTGATAAATCTCTTCGTCATTGCTGCCCAATCGGTCTTGACATACATTGGCAACGACATGTACCACATTAACGGTTCACCCATCAACGAATTGCAAAACAAGCTAGTGATCTCTTCCTCTTTAAAACCCAAAGGCGCCATAGCCGACAAGTAGAAGTGAAGGTGCTCCATAGGGTCCTTGTCGCCATTATATTTGCTAACCCTCGGTAGCGGATGCTTGATAGGTCCAATCTGCATTACGAAGCGCTCTGCGGCCCTGTCCTCGGCTCTTTGGTACTTTTCTAAGAATAAATCTGATAATTGATCCCAATCATGCTTGCAAGAGTCGGGTAATGAGTGGAACCATTCCAAAGGCTCGCCTATCAGCGAATGGTGAAACCACTGAGCAATCTCATCCACCCCGAAGGATTCGACAAACATATCGCGCATATATTCACGCAAGTGCACCTCGGGGTTTTCTCCACCACTAAACAGACCCAATTCTGGCACAATAGTCCGAGACGACCCTTCCCCGGTCTCTTCGGCACTATCTTCATCATACGGTGCTCCACCGTCCGACTCTTCATCCATTAGTTCATTCTCCTGTTCTTCGCCAAGGAAGGACACATATAGACCATTTCCCACATTGTTCTTTTCGTCGGAGTCCAACAACTCCTCTTCATTCTCCTCGAAGGATTCCATCACTACACGTTCTGTCAGACCCATTCCGATCATGCTTACCCTATGATTAGGCAATGGATTACGCCTAGTGGAAGGGTTCGTCGACGAAGGATCAGCTATCTTTTTCTCCTCGATTAAATCCTGGATTTCATGTTTCAGCCTCTCACAATTCTCAATTGTATGCCCATAATTGCTGTGGAACTCGCAATATCCCCTAGCTTGTATCTGTGGAGGAGGCGGTGTCTTGTTATAATGAGTAAGAGCTTTCAGCAGCCCCTTTTTCTGCAATCGTTCGAAAACTTTTGCGTAGGTCTGATCAAATTTGGCGAACTGCCTCTTTTCGATAGCATTAAGATCAAGCACTTTCACTGCTGCGGAGTCCGTACTCGCACTAGGCCCTCCGGCACTATATCCAGACTTTGTCCACTTGGTATAAGCTTTCTTTGGCTCCCCATCCCCTTCAACAGTCAAGGCACAACTATACATCTGATTGAAATCAGTAAATGGCATATACCGCAACTCATTCTTGATATATGGCAAAGTGTTGCCAACCACCATTCGGATCTGATCCTGCTCGAGCGGCTTTTGTTTCATCACTGCGGCCTTAGCCCTCCATCTTTTCACAAAATCAAAAAAGGATTCCCCAGCCTGTTGCTTAGTGCTCTCTAGCTCTTTCAAAGTGACCTCCAGCATGGTGTTAAAGCTATACTGAGCGATGAATGACTTCGCTAACTCCTTCCAATCCCTCTTTGTCACCATCGGCAATGCATGGAACCATGTGAGGGCAGCCCCCTCTAGGTAGGTGTTAAACAGCCCTAGGACTTGATCCTCAGTCAGGATCGTGTGCTTCATCACAGCAACATACTGATTCATGTGAGCAGTGGGATCCCCAGTTCCATCGAACTTTTTCATGTCAGGGAGCCGGAATTTCAAAGGCAAAGCTGTTGCCGACAAACAATTCTTCAAGTTATAGAAGTCCTGACTTCCGGAACTTCCTCCACGCAAGTCCTGCACTTCCTGTGTGATGTGTTGCTTCCACTCCTCTTCCTTAGCTTTCTCTTTTTCCAGCTGTTTTCGGATATAATCCTGATAATCCTCCTCATTCCCAAAGTGAGGGCCATCGTTCACCTCATTCTCAGCACGCTTACTACCACTCTTGTTGTCCTTCAGTGCTAACTCAGCTAGCTGGGCCAAGATTGCGGCCAACTGATCATTGATATTGTTGACAGAGTTTTCCAATTCAGCCACTTTCTCGTCGGTCGCAGACATACTGACGGAGGACTGAGTATACCCAGACGAAGATGATTCAGAAGCCACAACTACTGATTCTGAACTGTCTACTCGTAGCTGATCAAACTATCTGACAAGCCGATTACTCTCGCGAAACCACAACCGCTTAATGATGACGTCTGCGCGAACGGTGTCCATTAGTATGTATGCATGATTTTATATGCATGATTCGTGGTGTGTGCGTTTATTTATTTATAAGATAAGAAAAACAAACGTTAGTTCTATTTACACGTATCACAACATCTCTCTTCCACCCTTATTCCTCCACACACTCGTTGGTCCAGGTCTCTTTCCTAGGATTTTGGTTTGGGGCTCACATTGCGGTCCAAGGGACGCGTGATGCCGTCGATTATTGCGGAAAAATAAATCATTCACCATACAACACAGTTCGTTTTTGACGCATTAGCGTTCAGTGACTAAGAAATCGACCAAGTTGGATTGTCCTTTCGGAATAACTTGTCTTTCGTCCTTTCGTGAGACGCATTAGTTCGAGTTTTGACTCCCTTTGAGCGCATCTCAGTTTTTAGACGTGGTACGAGTTATTCTTCTAGTCCAATCGTTCGTTATTGTCAATGATTCGTTCCCTTTTGTTCGCGCGGGTTCGTGTCTCGATTTTTGGATTACCACGGGATCTTTTGGATCTATTGAGAGACGTAACCACGTGTTTATTTAGTGATGGAATCACTTTGGATTTTTTTTAGGGAACGGACTCATCGCGTAACGCGTTTGTTCTTAGCGTCGAGGATCCGTTTGCTCCTTTTAGCTACGTGAAAAGACGGCGAGTCTTATTTTGAGCGCACGGTAACCTTTCGGCTAGCAACAGTTCGTTGTTCTTCCCAATTCATGGGATATATCACCTTAGTGTAGTTATAGAAAATCAATGTTTCGTTGAATCGCATGTTTATTCGAGGCGAGGATATCACCGTTCTCTTTCCTTTAGGCGTGAATTAAGCAAACACGTATATCGGGCCATATTTCTTGCAGTTTTGATAACGGTCGAAATGATCGAGTTGTTAGTCAAAACCCACAGTCTCGTCCATATGGCGCAATTATATGGTTTGGCTTAATTCGGCTTCGAGATTTTAAACGGGGTATACACTCGTCCGAGGCACGTATTCAACGACATTGGTTTATTTTCTTTAACTACCCTCGGGATTGATATATATCGTAGTCTCGGAATGATTTTAGTCGATTAGTTTATTTTTCTTTTCTTTTATTTTCTTAGTCACCTTTACGGACACATCCATTTCTCTTAAGAACGACACGAGGCATAACGTAAAAGCTCGTCTTTCATTCGGAAGGGACGGGCTACTCGTGCGAAACTTTTCACGTTACGACAGGGTCGTTCGAAACAGAAATGTTCTTCGTTTTCGTTTCGTCATGATCTCGTTTTATCCTAACTTATTTAAAGAATGTGAATAACGGCTACTGTTAATATAGTCTTTTGTATCGAGATGTAACTATCCTTAACACCGAACTGATTCATACTAATACGTGCTTACGTCATAACGTATTTCCTGAACACGTGCCTTCGTCGGGACACCGAAAGGGACAAGGCGGGTCGCACATGTTCATTCATACGAGATAACTAAGTCGTCTTTAGTTCAAATCGTTTCGATGTTTTAGGGTGATTAGTATATCGATTCATGAGTATATATTAACGCATCGTCTCATTTTCTTTACATACTTTAGGATTAGACACGTATTATGGCGGTTTGAAAACATGAACTGATTCATTTATCACATCAAAAATAGTAACGGGTAATCCTATGGAAACTTCTAAGGCTACTATATGCTGACACGGCTGACCGCGGGACCTCACAGGACCGCACAGATTCGCCCCTAACGAATGGATGGGGACCCTCTGGCGCCTTACTGTAAGGGGGAACTTACGCTAGCCTCTTTCGAGCGACGAATGGACTCTCGCTAGAGGTTTCGCGGAAATTACCCAAAGGGTTTGCAATAATGCACATGAATGCATACGAAAAGAAGTAAAACGATCCGTCCCCGTTAAGGGCTTAATACACGCCTTCCGGAATCAAATTTCTCGCTTCCCCAGCAGAGTCGCCACTTGTTAGACGAGGTGCCGCGGCCTAATCTCCCGGGCGGACCGGGGGGTGGACAACCTCATGGCGACATAAGCGGTGATTGGCGCCGAAAGCAACCAATCGTGGAATCAAGCTGCTCGGCAGGACCGGAGCTCGGAGATATGGAAGAGTCGCCACCCACGAATGGGAAAATGAACACCGATCCCTTGCGGGAGACCGGTGTGGGTTCGGAAAACTTAGGTACGAGCCGAGAAGGCTAGCTCATTTCCGGAGAAAGGCTACTAGGCACCCCGACATCTCCCGGTTATGAACCACCGGTCTCCTACTCAGCATGTTAGGCGATAACGGACTAATCGTATACTTCTTTAAGTTTAAAATTCATTTGAAACCCTTTTCTTTCTCTCTTTTTTGAAACCGTTTTGAGCATATATTATTGAAAAGCCATATTAGTAAAGAATCACCCATTTATGTTATACATACACAGAGAGGGGGGAGAAAGAAGTGATTTATTTACAACCGTATTTAAAAGTCATGTCGTGTGTTTATTCTACACTAACTTGTTCCCCCAAAACGAGTTTATTTACATGGTTCGTACCTTAATCGCCGTTGGAACGATTTAGGTGCGTTTTAAAACCCCGTTTGATGAAGTTTACCCGAATCGCCGTTGGAACGACTCGAGTGTTTGAAAACATTGAGATAAAAAAACCTTTGATGAGAAAACGTGGTTAAACATACAAGTCAATTTTATTTTGTACAAATCATTTAAGAAAACGATTCAAAACTCTATTATTTACAATGAAAACGATTTTAATTACAAGGCTCGCTTAATCCGTCGTTTGGAATGGACTAAGGTTTTAAAGCGTGATGTTTTAAGAAACGATTTGAAATGTCAAGAAAACACTATTTATTTACATTAAGAATCTCTAAAAAAACCTTTAGTTTAAATAATTAAATTGAAAACTCTTTTTGTGATTTATTTTCCCCCTTTTCCTTAATGGATTCTCTACTTATTATAATTACAATAATAAACCCCTTTAAACTAATATTCACACTCAAATAATACTCATTTGGAACATGGACCCATGAATGGGCCAAAAGAATAAAGAAAATAATTTAGACATATATATATATACATTTAAATCAAAAAAGAAGATATGAAAGTAAGAGTTAACACAAAAGAAACTATATGTATATGAAAATAATAGGTACAACACATTTATACAAAAAAATGTGAAAATAATGAGTAAATCTTATGAATAAGAAAATAACATTTACCCAAAAATAATTTCATTCAATAATCAACAAAATAACCCAAATATCCCAACACTATATATATATACATAACTAATATAGTTTTAAATACCAAAAATAACATATACTAATGTCTATCAATTATTTCTCAAAATATCAAATAACTATCATTTAAAACATAGCCTAAATTAATAAAAAGGAAATACATATACATAATTATACTTCTATTTAGAAAATAGTATAAAAAATGGTATACAAATATTATCAAATAATTATATATGCTAAAGGTCCAAAATAATTTGAAAAACATATATTACATAATTATACATATATATATTAAAGATTAGAAGCTTAAAAGTTAGGAAAAATGGACTGAAATGGCATTTTTTACGTTTTGGCAGATTTACCGACGGAAAATCCGTCGGTAAACGGCCTTTAGTGACAGAATAGGTAAATTACAGCAGCACTCCTAAATGTTTCCAGATTTATTCAAAAGCTTTAAATTAAATCCAATTCAATCGTTTTGGATTTCCGAACTACCAAAGATGGATCATAGTCGATAACGGAAGTTCCTAAACGACGTTTTGTATTTCAAAACATTATTTAGAAATTTCTTTTAAATTAAAAACTTATAATTACAACGTTTTCGATGCCCGAACTACCTTTTTATCGGATCACGGTTCGTATTGGGATATCAAAACGAGGTTTTTTATTTTAAAACAAAACCGAATTTTATTCAACACGAGATGAAAATTAAATAAATACGCTAATTAAATAAAATGTGACGAAATAAATAAATATCTAAACGAATAAAAACTATAGCATAAAAAAAATAAATAGAAGAAGATAATAAATTAAATAAAATAAAGAGTCTAGTCCTCGGATAATACCTTAAATTCGGTATCTGACGGTCGAAGCCGATTGATTCCACGAACCACGATCTTCCGTTTTTAATGAAAATTTAGTAAAAATTGAACTTTAGGAAATTTGGAATTTTTGAGAAAAAAAATATTTTTCTCAAAAAAATCACTCTCTCTCTCTAAAAATGTTTAGAGTGAGAAAGCTATCCAAAAAAATCCCTCTCTCCCTTTTTTGCATGGGGATCCGTGCCTTTTATAGGCAAACGGGTCCCCGGACCAATGGGCGACGCCCAATTTGGGCGTCGCCCATTGGGGTTGGGCTACCGCCCAACAAGAGTTGGGCGGCCGCCCAACGGCGTTGGGCGAGCGCCCAACGCAAGGTTGGGCGCCCGCGCCCAACCTTCGTCGGGCGTTCGCCCAATGGTCGTTGGGCGTTCGCCCGACGTGGTTGGGCACCCGCCCGACGACCCTCGGGGCGTGCCTCGCACCGTCGAGCGTGCGCACCCCGCGGCCGCCGAGCGCGCGTTCCGCACCGTCAGACGCTCACACGTCGCGACCGCCGAACGCGCGCTTCGCGCTACCGGGCGCGTGCGCTCAGCGGCCCCCGAAAGCGCGCACCGTGCCATCGGACCCGGGCATTGCTCGGACGTCGAGAGCGTGCCACTCGCGGTGCGTCCGACGGACGCCGAGCGCACGTCCCGTGCCGCCGATTTTCCTTCGCTTATTATTCTTTATATATTTTTTCAAAACTTCCGGAATCAATCGCTTCAACCGTCTTGTTTTCAGGTTTTCGTCACAGGTCCTCCGACTCGGCGTCTACAGGGGCGGATTATGGGATTTCTGCACAAATAATGTTGCTCCATGCTTGTACCTTGCAAAATTACAATTTTGCCCTAGCTTGATGTGTATAAATAGGCAGCTCTTGATCCACCATATACCATATACCATATTGTAGAGAGAGCAAAAAAAATATACTTGTTTTGAGTATTGTAGTTTAGATTTGTGTTTAGGCTTTGTGTAACTAAACTCTTCCATCTTGAGAGCTTGTCTGTTGCTCCCGACATTTCATCAAAGTCCCGCTCCGTCTCCGCACACCAAGCTCGAGAGCCCCACCATTCAAGTCCTTAGAGACGGCTTTTGAGTCCGGTTAGCTAGTTCCGAGGGTGGATTCTTCCCTTTATACTTGCTAATTAGCTTGATCTCATCCTATGTACTAGGCTTGTTTGTAATCCATATTTACACTTTCCATATTTATAATTTATGATTCATAATCTTCTTTTCTATATATGTGTTGATGTTTGTTACTTGTTTTGATATTTATAATTGATTGTTGTGTAGGAGAACGCGACTACCGATGCCATTCGGGCTATTTTTAGGGATTCATATAGGTGTTGCCTTACCGGAAGTGACAAACCGGAAACCGTAGAAATTGACAAGCCATGGAACTTACGGGCCCTAATTTCTGGTCCCAAGCATTAGACACGCCTTGACTAGGAACCACGTAGTCTAAGTACTTCACGGGTCGGTTACTCTACACGTAGTCGTCTTTGCAAGAGCAAACCATTAACCGTATAAACATTAGAAGTCATTATTTATCATAATTATAACTTATCGTATCCATCTCGCTTCATAGAGTTTCGTTACATAAATTCGCCTCACACGTAGTTAGGAATAGTTTGTAGTTGGTTACCCCATCAACCCCAAAGTATTCACCGCTTAAATAACGTATAAAACCGAGTCGTTTAATACTTGCAGTTATAAATCCCGTGGATTCGATACCCGGTCTTAACCGGATTATTACTTGATACGACGAGGTACACTTGCCCCTAAGTAGTGACATCTAGTAGATACAAAGCACTTAGAAAGACCACATCCATAGTCATAGCGCAATCATCGTAATATATATTTTGTCGTAGAAAACACTACTAGGCGTCGCCCATCAAAGCACTTTGGCTGTAGTTCTGCTCGCGCTATGATGTCCTCCTACTTCTCTATCGTGACAATGGCTCAAAACTGCATGTCCTTCCTCTTGAGAGATGCACCTGCAAATGATCTGATCGGCGCACAACCTGAAAAGATAGGGTTCCTCCCAAAAATAATATTTGATTTCTGAATAGAACTTCTTCCTGTGGTTAGTGGACAGGTTATGAGGCTTAAGTGAACTAGCAAGGAAATTAGCAATGTCAGCAAACCATGGAGCAGGCTGTATAGTATACAGACGCTCGTCTGGAAAAATCTCTACAATTTCTGGTTGTTCTTGGCTGTTCGGATGAGAAATTCTAGACAAATGATCAGCCGCTACATTTTCGGTTCCCTTCTTGTCCTTGATCAGCTTGCCCTTTAATAATTCAAATGCCTTTAGACAGCTTGTATCAAATGAGAACTCCGCATCTTTATGTAGCAAGGCTGACAAAGGTAATGCGATCTTTGAGAAGTCCTTTATAAACCTTTGGTAGAACCCTGCGTGTCCAAGGAAACTTCTCACATCCTTGACATTAGTTGGAACAACAAGTTTCTCTATCACCTCCAACTTGGCTTTGTCCACTTCCATCCCCTTTTCAGAGATTTGATGCCCGAGAACGATCCCGCCGGTAACCATGAAGTGGCATTTCTCCCAATTCAAGACTAAATGGGTCTCCCTACATCGCACTAACACAGCCTCAAGGTTGTTCAAACAGCTCCCAAATGAATTTCCATAGACAGAGAAATCGTCCATGAAGATTTCCACAGTCCGTTCCACCATATCATGAAATATAGACATCATGCACCTTTGAAACGTAGCTGGGGCATTGCATAATCCAAATGGCATGCGTCTGTAGGCATATGTCCCGTAGGGGCATGTAAAAGTTGTCTTCTTTTGATCTTCACTGTGGATGGCAATCTGATTGTACCCCGAGTATTCGTCAAGGAAACAATAAAATGCATACCCTGCTAAACGTTCTAGCATCTGATCAATGAAGGGCAAAGGGAAATGATCCTTCCTTGTTGCCTCGTTGAGCTTCCGGTAGTCCACACAAACTCGTCATCCTGTTATGGTTCTTGTGGGGACCAACTCATCTTTCTCATTGAGAACCACTGTGGTTCCTCCTTTCTTTGGCACAACATGAACAGGGCTTGTCCAGACACTATCAGAGATGGGATAAATGATTCCTGCATCCAACAGCTTGATCACCTCTTTCCGCACAACCTCCTTCATGTGGGGGTTCAGTCTGTGCTGTGGCTGGATGGACGGCTTATGATCTTTCTCCATCAGAATTCTATGAACGCAGACTGTCGGACTAATACCCTTGATATCATCAATTTTCCACGCAATAGCATCCCTATTTCTTCTCAATACCTCCATGAGTTGAGCTTTCTGATCAGGGGTTAGCTTTGAAGATATAATCACCGGGCTTCCGCTAGCTGGTTCAAGGAACGTATACTCTAGGTGTGATGGTAAAGGTTTTAGTTCAGGTTTAGACAATGGCACAGTGGGTATTTCAGGTGGTTCTTGATGAGTAGGAACAGTGGGATCTAGAGGAGGTGTGGGCAAGTTGGTTTTAATGGAACATCTTGTTCCCTCACATAAGTTCACTTCTTCTCCCAAGAGAGCCTCTAGAGTGTCCTGTCCCTGTTTCTGCAAAGTAGAAAGACTTTGGAAATCATCTACGAAACAGCATGTGTCATCACTAGTGTTAGCTCATCTCATAGCCTCATTCATTTTGAAAATGATTTCTTCCCCATTAACTCGCAAAAATAATCATCCCTTTCCTACATCAATCAATGCCTTACCCGTTGCTAAGAATGGTCTACCCAAGATAATAGGAACATGCATGTCCTCATCTATATCCATTATGATGAAATCAATAGGCAGTATGAATTTTCCTACTTTGACCAACACATCTTCCACTACTCCCCTAGGGTAACATATCGACCGGTCAGCCAACTAAATGGACATTCTGGTTGGTTGTGGTTCTCCTAGTCCTAGTTTAGCATACACAGAATATGGCATAAGGTTTATGCTAGCTCCTAGGTCACACAGCGCATTTTCAATATTTAACTTGCTAATTGAACAGGGAATAGAAAAACTTCCTGGATCCTTCAGCTTTTTCGAAAGCTGCTGTTTGTTCTGGAGTATTGAAGAACAGTCCCTGTTTAGTTGGATCATCGATATGTTTTCCAACTTCTTCTTGTTTGACAAGATATCTTTTAAGAACTTCGCATATGTGGGCATCTGAGCAAGTGCTTCCACGAAGGGAATGTTAATATGCAACTTCCTCAAGGTGTCCAGCACTTTCGAATTTTGCTCTTCAAGCTTCTTTTTTATCAGCCTAGCCGAATAAGGTACAGGTGGCACATAGGGCGGAGGTGGTTTGTACCTCTTTCCTTGTTCCTCCTGGTCCTGATCAACGGTCAATTCTACCCCAACGGGTTCTTCTTGACTAGGAACAGCTTGTTTCTTTTCTTCTTCAACAGTTCGATAGGTACCTGCACACTCAGCATTTTCATCAGTGGGAAAAGGGGGTTGAGTTTTCTTACTTGATCTCAGAGTGATGGCCATGACATCTCCTTTGGGGTTTGGTTCGGTGTTGCTTGGCATTATTCCTTTTCCTTTTGACGAAGATGCAACAAGTTGATGGACCTGTGTCTCTAGATTTTTAATTGACGCTTGTGTTTGCTTCATGAATTGCATCATCATGGTCTTCATGTCCGTATCTATATCTTCCTTTGGTGGAACAGGCTGTTTGTAGTGTTGTTGAGGTTGTCTCTGGTACTGTCCTCCTTGTTGCTGCTGGTACCTTGGTTGTTCCTGATTTGGTTGCCCAGTCCATCCGAAGTTCGGATGATTTCTTGTGGCTGGGTTGTAGGTATTCGAGTATGGGTTTGGTGGGTTCCTTTGATTATATCCAGCATAATCACATTGCTCCTGCTCACCTTTCCCTTGCTTGACTCCAGGACAGTTTATGTTGAAATGAGGTCCTCCACAAAAATCACAAACATCATTGAACGGTGGTTTGCTGTGAATGGATGATACATTAATCTTGCTGAGCTGCTTTGCAAGCTGTTCTACCTGGGTGGTCAGTTTCGACACAACATCATCATTCCCCGCTCTTTTTCCTTCACTCCTAGCTGAGTGCCAGTTATAGCACGTGCTTACGACTTTCTCAATAAGGTTGTACAAGGCTTGTGGTTCAAGATCTTCGGGGTTACCATTTGCAATGGATTCAATCTGGATTTTATAAATGTTGGTGACTCCATTGAAAAAATTCTGCACTTGCATCCACATGGGGATGCCATGATTCGGTACCCTTCTTAATAATTCCTTGTGCCTTTCCCATGCCTCGGCTAAGGATTCATCCTCCTCCTGCACAAAATGGGATACCTCATTTCTGAGTTTGATGGCCTGTCTAGGTGGAAAATATTTCATTAGAAAAGCACTGGCCAGCTCTTCCCAAGTGGTAATCGTTCCTGGCTATAGGTTCTTTAACCAGTTCTTTGCTTTGTCCTTGAGAGAAAAAGGAAATAGCATTAGCCTGATCACATCATCGGAAACTCCTCGGTTTGATCTAAACGTGTTGCACAGCGTAATGAACTCCTGGATATGCCCGTTTGGATCTTCCGACTGGTATCCATTGAATTGCACTGTGGCCTGCAACATTTGGATCATAGATGCTTTCACTTCAAACATGTTGTTTCCTTCGTTTGGCAACACAATGCACGACGAGTGTCCTTCCGTGGTTGGCCTGGAATAGTCTCTGATCCTCATAACTGGAGGGTTGTTGTTTTCTCCTTCCTCGTCCTGAGTAGGTTGAACTGGTTGTTCTGGTGGTACTCTTCCAGCCATCCTTCTTTCTCTTTGCCGCTCTCTTTGTCTTGCTCGTCGAGCTCCCGCTCGGTTTCGTCTACACGTTCTCTCTAATTCGAGATCGATAGGAAAAACTGGTGGTCCAGCTCTGCGCATAAACAAATGGAGAAACTCCTTCTGGCTGCACTATTTAACAAATAGATTAAAAACACCTTGTTTCACAGAAATTTTCAGATAAATTTTGTTGCTTTCAATCCCCGGCAACGGCGCCAAAAACTTGTTGTCCTCCGAACAGACTCTGGCAAGTGCACTAGATACAAGTAATAAAGTGATAAGTTGAGTATCGTCTCCACAGGGATTGATGACCAAATTTTACCAGAAAAACGTTGAAGAACAGGGTGTTCGTGGTATGTGAATTCTTTATATTGAGAGATATTGTGAATAAGTAAAAAAGTCAAAGATTTAACTTATAAAAACGATTACTTGATAATGATAAAATGGTAGAACAGGCTAGGCACAGCAGAACAGGTTACCTTAAGCCCCTAAACACCCTATTTATTCATGAATAACGCAAAGTGAAGTCAAGGTCTCTGCTTTAATGCTCACTTAAGTCAACTCTCGTGTGTTCTTAAGATTCTAAGACTTACTACAACCATAAGCGTCCCTAAGGTTGGTTCTTTCTTGCATTACCATTGAAACAACATTTCAATAAAGAAAACCCTTGATACAACCTCCTAACATTCCTGCTTCGGGGTTGGATGTTTGATAAAAAAAGTTCGGTGAATATGAAAGCAGTTCCCTATCATTCATCTAGCACTAGCATACATGCATAAGCAATGGAATAGAAAGCTTCATCAAACACTTCATAAATTAACAACCTTCATTCATAAATAGAAATTAGAGAACTTAGATAATCGGCCCTAACTGGCCAAACCTATTCAAAATGACTACTCACTCATATTGCCGAGTGAACAGTCTGCTTCCATTCTACAGAGCTCCATCAATGGAGTCATCTTCCTCGAGAGCTCTTCTCTCTACCAAAACGTCTCTTTAAGTTCAACAAAAGATGATCTATATCTCCTCCTTTTCCTTTCCTCATTACGTCTATTTAAGGGAAAAAGAAAAGGTCAACACGGTACATAAAGTATACGAGAAAATATTACAAAAACCAACCAAATTGTTCACAAATCCTAGAATGCTAGAAACGGTTAAAATCCTTTTGACCCTTGAACACTCAAGGGTCGAACTTTCATGTCATCATGCTACTTTTAAACTGCTCTTATCCGCCTTTCCTGCCTGTCACTCCTGCCGCACCTGCTTTCTGTCCTGTCGCTATCCGTCATCAGAAATTGCAGCGTTAGACCGCTGGATCAAAGAAGGCTCAACTCCTCATGGTATGCGCGAAACAGGCTGCTTCCAGTCTGTTCGACTTAATCTTTCCTTATTTGCACAAAAACACTTATAAGACCTTCTTTCTTATATTTTAACCCTAAAAACACCCTTAATTCATTATAAATAACATGTTAAATTGTAGTCAAATTCATGCCTAACAACAATCATAATAGAAACAGTAAATGATTAAAACGAAATGCATATTCTAGACAAAGAAAATGAAAAGATCGGCACTAGGTGTAAAAACACGGGTTAAAATGTATTGGAATGAGATTATATATGCACATATTCAACAGACAGAGACTTTTGTCCCTAGTCATATTCATCAGACATGTGCCTCCGTGCAGTTTCCATTCTGCATCTCGATTATATGTGCATCAGCATGCACACCCTCTAATCAGACTATATTTGGACAATTAATTATGTCATCATTATAAAAATGGAAGAACTTGAACAATATCATATGAGTTAACCCTTGCCGTGAGCCCAGTTAGACCTTCAACAAAGCTGTAAAAATAATCAGGGTCATCACAAACAGAGAATGCATGAACCTGCAAAGAAAAAAGAACATGGAACTAGAGTCAATTGATGTACCAGACAGAAACTGAATCTCAAAAATAATAACACATACTTTTTCCTTCAAATTACCAAACCATGACCCTAGTGAAAAACCAGCAATCGTACCTCCACTGGAAATCAAATAAGAACAAATATAATCTTCATTAATAATCAGCAAGAAATAAAATATTATTAATTTTTGCAGAATTTGTAGACCAAAAAAATTCTGATGCCTAAATCCCATTGCTTAGACAATTCTTAATGGCAAGCACGTGAGTTAACCGAGTCCATGTAAGGCATTAAATTAGAGGCCACTCATCAATGAATCAAAAGCATAATACATATCACCTGTCAAAATCCTGATGTGTAACTCTTATATTGAAAATCCAAAAATGTTTAGTTTCTCAAGCATTCTCCATAGCTAGAATCCCTCAAGGACAACTTTTGCCCCTTCTGTAACAACTATTACATTTATGCATACCAGAAATTGATTCAACCTCCACATTTTTGTAATAATGAAGTCAAGTGAAAGGATAAAAAGGAAAAAGAAATTGCTAAAGCCATAAAGCAAGAACAGAATGAAGAAAGAAGATATGTGATGATGATAGAAACTAGACAAACAGACTAGAGAAATACATGCCACATGCTACAACAATGTCATCAAATTTTAATGTGCCTCCACTAGCCTGAACTTGTTGCTCAATTTCCCTGATTGCCTCAATATAACCCCTGGATGAAATTCACATACATAAAACTAAATTAATAATGCAATCATATAGAAAGGCATAAGAATTAAATAAACCCTCAAGTTAAAATCTGGAAATTTTGATCTCACAAAATAGGGAATACAAACAACTAAACAGGAACTAGGAGACTTAATATAAAATTCTGTTATTGCTTAGGATGACAAACTTATGGAGGATACACTCAAAGTAAGCAGCTCGTGTATCACATGATCTATTGGTTTCCACATGCATATGTGCCCAAAACTCGAGAGCTAGCACCACCTAGTATACCCTAATTGCAACTATATAATGTGCGTCGTTATGGACTAAAAGTCTAAATTTTTTGGACAAAATCTAGAGAGTTTGTAATGTATTAAGCCCTTAAATTTTCTACTTTCCCCCTTTAATTACTACTGCAAAAAAGACATAAAAAGAAAGTTGAGGAACTCAAGATTCAAAAAGATAATGGACAAGATTGAAAAGGGCCTTCCTCCATTCATGTCATACCAAATATATTCTTTCATTCTTCAAAAGAAAAAAATATATATTCTTTCAAATTATTGGAAGTACTAAAAGGGATTAATACATTTTCTCACCCAAAAAAATTCAATTATCTGTTTGAACTTTTAAAAGTTGTTAATCAACAATAATATACACACTAATACAAAGAAGAAAATATATATACAAAAAGCAAATAGAGAAAAGTTGATAAACATTTTCAATTAATGAATCTTTAATTAAATAAAAGAAAAGCAAACTCCATCCATCCATCCATCCATTACTAAAAGAGAAAAAGCAAAACAAGAAACAATATCACAAGAAAAGAAGCTCATCCAAAAGAAGTGTTTGAAAAAACCAGGATAACACAAGAAAACAAGGCCATTCAACAGAAACATGTACCGATTCAGCAACACATTGATAGGTTTCTTAAACCTGTTCACTCTGTTAGCATCGATACCGATAATCGGGGGCGGGCTATGGATGGCAAGGAGCAGTACAACCTGTGAAAGTTTCCTCCAGACACCACTTCTAGTAGTTGGATTTGTAGTGTTAATAATATCACTAGCAGGTTTCATAGGAGCATGTTTTCATGTAGCATGGGCACTTTGGGTATACTTAGTAGTTATGTTATTTCTAATTGGAACATTGATGGGGTTAACTATATTTGGATTTGTAGTAACAGGAGAAGGTGCAGGTGGAGTTGTAGTTCCAGGTAGGAATTATAAAGAGTATAGGCTTCAAGACTATTCACCTTGGTTGAGACAAAGACTTCAAAATCCAGAGTATTGGAGGACTGTTAGAAGTTGTATTTTGGGTTCTAAAACTTGTGATAAACTTTCTACTTGGACTCCTCTTGATTTTATGGATAAATAAATGTCTCATATTCAGGTACTACTACTACTCTTTCTTTCATCTTATACTATTTCAGTTTCAGAGGATTGTAATTTCAAGGTTCAATAATAGGTTTTATGCTAATCTTTAATGAATGTTCTATGGGTTTAAATCTTTTTTTTTTTGGTATACGGAAGATCATGACAGACCCAGATGCTCCAAGCCCCAGTGATCCCTACTTAAGAGAGCATCTTCATTGGTTTAACAAGTTCACTCTTTCAATCACATTATGAACAAATATGAGCAATTAAATATGAGCAAAAACCAAGACATCCAGCCAAAACCAACACTGATATAGCAAACTAATACCAAACTCTGTAATAAACATATAAACACCCAAATAGAGTGAGATTACCTCGAGAAATTCCTTCTTGCAAAAGAACACTGAGTTCTCAAGTTCTCAGATTCTTATCTTCAAGGAAAGAAAATAAATTAGCATCAGATAAAAATAGAAATTAAAACCCTAATCTAGAAAAAACAAATACAAACCTTCACCCCATGAGCTAATCGGATACAGAGGCTACATCGAATGGAGGGGGGTTAGGGCGAAGGTCGAAGGTCGAAGGTTGAAGGTGGAGTTGGGTCAGGGAAGATGCGAGCAGAAGAAAGCGCGGAGGAGAGAAGGGACTAGAAGAAGACGCCGTTCATGACTTAGGTCGAAGAAAATCGCACAGGAGAGAACAGAGAAGTAAATCGCAAAGGAGAGAGAAGAGAGAGACGCACACGTTTAGGTTTAGGTTTTAATTTAATTTAATTTTCTTTTTCTTTTTAATATATAATTTTGGTTTTTCTGATTTTGCTACGAAGGTTTGGTCGCTGGATGAATTTTCCAGTAGCTGCAATAGGGCGGCAATTTTACCGCCTTGTACAACGACCAGGTAAAACCATGGGCGACGAAATTAGTCGGTAAATAGCGACCAAAATCTATTCGGTCGCTAAAAACAGTAGCTAACAAGCTATTTTCTTGTAGCTTTTCTTGTAGTGTCATGTGGTCTATTTTGGTTCCTTTGAAGGTTCCAATTCTGATTGTTCCGAGGGTTGCCGTTTTAGTTATGTTTGTGGTTTTGATTCTTGAACCTTTTCTATTAGGTTTTAGAACAATAGTGGATCTCTTAGTATTTTTTTAGTTAATAAACACATCTACATTTTCATCCTATTTTGGAGCATTCTCCTCAATATGGAGATGAGTGATCAAACACTCCATCGAAAAATCTCTAGTTTAATGCCTAGGAAGATATTTGAAATCCTTTCACGATGGAGGCAGCTAGTCAATAATAACAACAACTTGAAATTCTTCATTAAGAGTCATACCTTTCAAGATAATCTCATGAGCAGTTTTCTAGAGTTCATGACATTGTGCCTCCACAGGTTTATCATCTGTCATCTTGAATATGAGGTAGCAACTGACACCATAATTATTTATTCCAGCCTCCTTAGTGTCATATTAATTTCTTTTGCAACACATTTCAAATGTCCTTGCCAAATTTGTTCTCAGAATTATAGTAGTCATATAGATCATCTACCAGACCATTCAAGATGTAACTTTTACAAAGAAAATCACCATTTATGAATAACATGCTTTTGAGCCTCATTAGTTTCAGCAATAACAGGTTTTCTAGTCGGAATAGAGGCAACCTATTTTGTGGTAAGGTAGAAACGCATCTTTTATTTCCACCATCAGAAGTGAGACCCCTTAAAGGAAACTAGATTGTTGAAATCAGTTAACCCAACAGTCTATTCGGTAGACATGGCAACATGAAAGGTCTTAAAATTGTTAAAGCGCGGTTAGAAAATACCGAACAAGAATATTCTAGGATGAGTCGTGGACGACGTCGTTCTCTTTACAACTTTCATGGCATTGCCTCGAGAATGTGCAAGCAAACTAACAATCGGTCACATCCAAGATAAAAATAGCTCAATCACTCTGTAAATCAATTATAATATGCACGAATCAAAATTGTGCAAAGAAGTTGCAAATGAGTGGATGATATTTCTTTGAAAAAAATCAAGTTTGTTGGAATCCATTCAAATGAATTTGTTTTAAAAAGAAAACTTATTTAGAGATAATCCTGAATACAATTTTGAAAAAATTACTTAATTAAATAATTAAATTAAATAATTATTTAATTAAATAAAATTTTCGTGAAAAATATAAATATTCACATCATAACTAAATATGAGGCTCTAGTTGACTCCGCTAAAGCCGGCTTAGTTAAAGATATTGTGAATTAACATTGTTAATTTCGGTCAATACTAGGAAGAAATATCATTGTAATCCATATTGAAGAATCAGATAGATACATAAAATCTCAGGTTAATATATAGTCACTATCTGTGAGATTTAATTCATACTTAAATATTAATTAATTTCTCAATTTCAGCACGCTATAGTATGTAGTAGTATTATTACTTTAGGGAATTTCAAATAAAACTTACGTGGTTTTACGTTTGCAGATCGGTGCCTGTAGTTTTTTTTACAAAGCAAACCATATGTTATTAGCTATTTTATATTGATTTTGCCAAATTTGACCAACAGCAACCTCAAAATGAAAATTTTTAAGAATTAAATAAAATTTTAAGCAACTTTAATTCTTCAATTTTTTAGGGGTATGAAATAATTGAAGTGTTATTTATAAGGAGAGGGAAAGTTAATGTTTGTAAAGAGAAGACTCTAAAAATGATGATTTTAAAAAAAATATATGGTACCGATCAATTTTAAGCCCCTGAATTGTGCCTATTTTAAAGATCAAGCCTTTGATCAATTACTTTTTCATATTGAGTATTTGATCATTGATTTTCTTATGGATCAGATCCTTATTTAACTTTTCCATCGAGTTTGGGCTACATACATTATTAGGGCGATTCGGTTTGTTGTATGTGCAAATAAAAATAAGAGTTTACTGATTAGGAGAGATAAAAAAAAAATTAAAAGTAAAAAAAATTATAAAAATTAATTTCCAATGGGTTCTTCCAAGCTCAAGGTTCGCCTTTTCTTTTTTTTTTTTTGGTAAGAAGGGAAGAAAAAAAAACAAACAAACAAAAACCTAACCCGGGATCAGTCTAGGAAGACTGACCCCAATCCTATCCTCAAGAAGAGAAGGTAACAGAAAAGAAGGAGGAACGGAAAGAGTAGAAACACCTAACATCCCCCCCATGCCCAGCAGCTGCCAAGCGATCCGCCACGCGGTTTTGCTCCCTATAAATATGGGAGAAGGTAAGAGAATCGAAGGTCAAGGTTCGCCTTTTCAATTTTGTGAATTCTAACATCAGAATTGTCAAATCGATTTTCTTCCCTAACACCAAAATCTATGTTCTTTCAAGCTTGATTTACAACTTAGAACTGGAAATCAATTTCTATAATTTCTTTTTAATTTTTACTCTCCATCATATTCAAGAAACTTATTTTTTTATTTGTCCATATGAAAGTAAAAATGACCACATCGGCAGACTGAATCTCTTAACGGCTATTGTCATCCAAATTCGATAGAAAATTTAAATAAATGTTAAATACTTAAATACAAAGTTCATTGACAATTTTATATGGGATAATTACAAATCTGGCCCACTAAAAGACCCCATTTACATATCTAACGCACATTGCTTCCATTTTACCAAATTAGACGCTTCCACCCATTTTGGATAAAATTACCCTTAGTTGTATATAACTGAATATTCAACCATCTCCTCTTTCCCTTTCATTTATTTTCAAATTCTCACAGCAAAATTCATCAACTCAACCCAAGATCTAAGCACATTCATACACCATTCAAGTTCATGTAAGTATCATTTCTTCATTTTTCATACACATTACTAAAAATACACAGTTGGTATTCGAATGTTGTTGCTTCAATCTTGAAATTATTCGATCCCGCCATTTTCGCCTGATTCTGTAAATGCGACAAGGATTACTATTGTCGCAGATGCGACAACATGGATTATGTCGCATTTAGAGCCCCTGTTGCATTGGGCGTCGCATTTGATATGGCTTGTCGCATTTGGCGTCACATTTGGTATAGCTTGTCGCATTCATTGTCGCATTTACAGATGAATTGGTTTTATTTTGTTTTGATCACGTGTCTATTTTACTAAATGTAGAAGCATGTCAACAAAAGAGAGGTGTACGTGTTTTTTTTGTCTTGGAACGGACAGTGGAGCACAGAGGGAACTGTGATGACATACATGGGTGGTAAAGCGAAGTTGTTGGTTTTGCCAACAGAGATATGTAAATTGGGTCCTTTAATTGGGTCAGATTTGTAATGATCTCATTTTTATCTTGGACCGGCTTCTTTCTACTGTTGAATAGTCTGGTGATTTAGAACATACAACATTAATTGTAAAACATACGATATTAGTTTTAAAATATGTCTAACAGAACTATGTTGAAGTATATGTTCTATATTTTATAGTCTGCGTTCTAAAAAGTTAAGTACAATGTTCTAGCTAATGTTACATATGTTCTAATTTTTATAGCATGTGTTCTAAAAGTTAATTACAATGTTCTAAATAATGTTACATAAGATATTATGATACGGACACTTATTCAACGACATGTGAGGAGACTAGTGGTGGATAAATTTGGGTCAAAGGGTCAACACACCAAAGCAAATAGAAGACCCTTTGCTGAAAGACAGGTCCACACGACGTGTGGATTTAAAAATTTAACATCAAAGATTCAGAACCTAGCCCACATGCCGTGTGGGAATCTCACACACCTAGTGGAATTTCGAAATGAATCCCACACACTCTTTAAAAAGTCTTGCAGATTAAATTTGACCCTCACCTAGCTTTCTCCTTATTACAAGTTTGTCACTCCTTATTTATAACTTATGTCACCACCTTATTTACAAATTTGCCACATATTTATCCCACTTCATTTTAACCTTAACCTTACCCTTTTAATTATCTATGTAAATTGGGCTTTTATATAATTTATTCTTTAGGGTTTGAGATGATATAAATTTATATCTTTAATTATAATGTTTAACTTTTATGAAATCAAATTATTATCTTTCATTTTTAGAAGTATTAGGGTTCATCCCTTTTATCAATGGGGATCTTTGATTCCTACGGGTTTTAGCTCATAAATCTTAGGATTCACCCTTCTAGTTTAGCTAGAGAAGAAACTTTTTTGTTGGTTTACGATCAAAACTAACTCACTCATCATTAATTTGTATTAATTGGTATCAGAGCTGAATCATTTTCCTTCCTAGGGACATCTTTTTTTGGCAATGATTCATCCAAGTTTTTCACAAGCATTAATGAAATTGATGCAAAATAAAGAATAAAATATATGTATAATGATATCTGAAATTACTACAACTTGCCTATATTAAGAGTAGAATTACATCATTTTATATGTTAAGGGTAAAATTGCTTTTGGTTCTCAACGACTACATGTATTTTTGCACCTTAATCCCACTTTTTATAATGTTTGAACGTAAATTTTTTTATCATTTATATTTTTTACTATGAAATATAATTGATAATATATAAGGAGTTCTACCATTTCTTAATGAAGTAATTTGAGATATCTAACCGTGAGAAAAATGAAAGTCAACACGGATGGATCCGCAATTGGATCGCCAGGTGCTGCTGGCTCTAGAGAGATTTTTCGAACTGAGAGAGGATTCGCAAAAGGCTGCTTTGCTTTCCCAATCGGCAGCCCATTCGCGCACATTGCTGAGCTTCGTGCAATCATCTTTGTTGTGGAAATGGCGTGGAGAAACGATAGCATCAGCTTTGGATCGAATCAGATTGGACCCTAGTAGTCAATTTGGTGCACCAACGATCCTTTAAGGTCATATGGTTGATCCTCCAAGATTGGCTCAGATGTTGATACCACTGCTCGCTCATGAATGTGATAATTTCACGTATATATAGGGAAGGTAACCGCGCCGCAGATGCCCTGACACGATATGGAGTTCTATCTCCGGAGCTAGTTTGGTGGCCATCTGCTTCTGATTTTTGTCGTTCATTTATTTTTGATGATCTCTGTAATATTGCGCATGCACGATCTTCTTGACTCTTCCTTTGTACTATTTTTATTTTATTTAATATATTGGGTTGATCGGTGCAAGAGTTGGAGGTGCCAACCTGGTTGGGATGTCCGACTCTTTCTTCTGATCTCTTCCTAGCTTCTAATTAAAAAGATATCTAACAGTGAGTATATATTTTATCAATTTTTTTACTTCCACTTTCATTCACATAGAAAATTGTTGGAAAAAAAATGTATATAAATAATAATTTTGGATTGTTATTTTTTGTCAACACGAGACTTAAATATATAACTGATAAATGGAGTTTAAAATAACTTGAAATACGTCAATGTATTATATACTATGCGATCTTTTACTGGTATACTATAAGCTCAAAATAGACAAGTGATGAATGTGAAATTGATGCTCAAAGTGAACTACCTGGAATGGTTTTTAAAAGAATAAAAGGAATCAAAGCTAAGGTAAAACACTCCACTCGTAGGGGCGTGCAGTCGAAGCCCCACTAGGTTAGGAGCACACCCATATGACACAAATGCAGCATCGAAATGGGAGCCTTTGGGCCAACCCGGCTTTTTTCTTTTGTCGTACCATTATTTCCATAAATTCGAATTAATTTAAATTCCAACAAATACCTTCCTTCCAAGTCTTCGTTCGAGTTTTATTTATACATATTCGAACTGTTTAATTTCAGACACTGAAAATGAAATTCCAGCTTTTTTCACTCTGAAATTATTCTGCTTCCTGTCTGTTCATATGATTCTAGTTTTCTACTCTGGTCATTATAAATTTACTCATGGTAACTTACGTAATTTAATGTTAATACAGACCTCGAATTTCTCTATTCTTGTTCTTCGTATGCTTTATAAGTGTTTCATATACTTTTATATTAATTCACTTAATTTATGTTAGTCTAGTGTTATTATTATTACATATTTATATTCATGTATCTGTTTTTATTTCTGGATTAATGACATGTAACATAAAAAAAAAAGCAATATATTATTGGTTTTTTTATCATGTTCCTCAACTAGAACTATGATTTGAATTATTTGGAATTTATTTTAGTTATCATTAGTAAATTGTTTTTATTTATTTGAAGTACTTTTTTATTGGATGTATTGAATTTATTCGAATCTACTTTTTAGTTATGAAAATGGATTATTATTATTATTTATTTATTTTAAAAATCACCTGATGAAAATGAAATATTAGTGAATCTGATGTTGTTGTGAATGAAGGAGATCTAATCATCCAATGATAATAGCATTATCACTTGCGATGATTAATCAAGTGATAATAGCATAAAAAAAATATAAAAAATAAAAAATAAAATAAAAATTCCGAATTGATTCCATCACATTCTAATACAGATCCGTCTTGATGATTTTAATCTTAAATCCACAAAAACTTTCTTCTCAAACATTTACCTGAAGGAGTTAATCTCAAGTATATCTGAAAAGCTCTCAACAATAGCGGCCAGAAATTCATATTTATCAAAAGTTACTTTCATTACAAATAAAAGAGTTTATATACTCTGTTCTAGATTAAGTAAAGATATTACAATGCCCCACTAAGACTATAAACAATTAAAGGACCTTAGGAATAAGTAGATATTACAATGCCCCAGCTTGAAGAAGAAGAAGACATCTCAATGGACCATGCACGCTGTGTCACATAACTCACACGGTATGTGAGTACAATCCTTTGTCTTTCGCAGGTATTTCGCCATTTCTTCGCACGAGCTCCGTACATCGAGCTGTAGTGGCACGCCGAGTGATACGGTGTGCGGAAAGTGACACGACGTGTTATTCAGGTTCTGTCAGACTGTCCCACTTATCGTTTCAGTTCCTCTCATCGCGTTCGTAATGGAGATGTCCTCATCAGTTAAAGATTGAAATAATACCTCTTGGTCCGTAAGAAATATTATTGTAATGCATATTGAAAAATCAGATAGATTGATAAAATCTCAGGTTAATATATAAAATATAGTCATTATCTGTGAGATTCCATTCATACTGAAATATTAAATAATTTCTACATTACTATAATAGTATTACTTGATAAATAATACTAGTAACTATGAACATGTTTTCTCTGCTATATATATATAGCTAATCATAAACGTGTTAAATAAGTAAACAATAGTTCAAATATTATTATCATGGATGTTACATAATGGGCCGTTCCACTCAGTTTTTACCCCTTTTTTTTTGGGCTTAATGTATTATTTTGTCTCAACTTGTACAAAAAAAAAAAAAAAAAAAAAACTAGATTGATATCTGAACTTTCACAGTATTTCGGTAGCCTCTCAACTTACATAAAATGTTCAGTTAGTCCTCTAAACTTACATAAAATGTAATCAATTAATCACACGATTGCAAAAAGTAAGTTAAATGCAGAAGATGTATTTCCACATTTTAGAATGTTATTACATAATTCAAGAATAGATTAAAAATGAAATTATTATTTGTTCAACTATAAAACTTGTCTTCTCTAAAATACAATTGCATATCCCGATTTTGGTTGTTTTACTTTTTTTTTAAATGCGTGCAATACATTTTCCGCATTTAACTTACTCTTTTACAACCGAGTGATCAATTAATTATATTTTACGTAAGTTCAGTGGGCTAACTGAACATTTTATGCAAGTTGAAAAAACTATCGAGATACTTTAAAAATTCAGAGAGTCACTCATACACAAGTTTAAGGGCAAATGTTATATCTTATTTTCTTAATTCCTCCTATAGTTATATATAAATTAAAAGTGAACCCATAGGAAAAAAATAAATGGACATGCAAATTTGTTTTAAAAGAAATAAATACTTCGTATTTAAACAAGGTGCTGAATTAGTATTTTAAAATTGGTTCAGATCTTCTTAAGCCCTTTCTAAATCCAAAATTATTATTTTTACTGTTAGGCCCTCTCTAAATCAAAAAATTTAGACCCTTTTTAAATCCAAATTTCTAAAACTTTTTTTTTTTTGTCTATTAGGTCATTCCTAAATCCGATTATTTATATTAGACACAATTTTTTTACATGTTAAGAATCTTAAACATAATGCAGCTTAATTTTGAAATGTTTTATACTGAATCTTGTATTCTCCATTGATGTTGCACATTGGTTTGCTAATTTGTTGATTTTGCTGAGATTAGACAATGAAATATTATACAACTCAATGCTTTTTGAATTAATTACAAAATGAATATTATAATCTATTTATATAAATACAATACACGATAAGATAAGTGCATAAAATATGGATTAACTAATCAAAATAATGTTTTATTTGAAAAAAAAAAATTATTCAAAATGATGCTCTTCCACACATACAACTCATACACGATGTAACGCTATACCTAAAATAAACTATGTGAATTATTAGATTTGTTTGTCATTTGTTTTTTTTAGTAAAAGAGGATTTCAAGGTAGGAACGGGAGAGGAAAGATCTCAACTAGGTTGGCACCGTCCCAACAACCGAACCCAAACCAAGAAACCAAGAATTTATTAAAAAGAGAAAAAGAATAAAGAATACAAAAGTTAGGCCGTAGCCGAATTACAAAACCTAAACAGTTCAGTACTATTAGCATCCAAATAAACTGCTAATGAACAGAAACCCGAAAAGGAGTTCCACCAGCGATCCGTAGTGACCGAAACTGCAAACTTAGATAAACAATCCGCAACCTCCCGATAAATATGGGTGACTCTGACACCTCTAGAGCGAATAATATGAAGAGTAAACAACCAATCTCCAAGTAATTCCCAATGTACATGGTGTAAACCTTTTCTGATTAACTCTACTGCATAAAGCGAGTCACTTTCAAGCCAGAGAGGGGACCAATTAAGGTCGACAGGTTTTTTAATTGCAAGGATTATCGCCTTAATTTCTGCAAAGAAGGCCTCTCGTTTACCAAGCGGGGAGGCAAAGCAGCCAAGGGGAAAATTACTGCAATTGCGGAAGATCCCACCAGCGCCGGCATGTGTTGCAGTCGCCGCACCATCCGTATTAACCTTAAACCATCTTGGAGGCGGAGGGAGCCAATGAAACGACAGCAAACGTTGAACAGGTCTCGGCCTGCCCGTCAAGCCAAAGTTTCGCAGTATGTTCCTATCTTCCATGGAGTTTCTGGCATATCCTTTAGTGATGGTGCTCGCTTCTCTGATACACTGCCAAATAACTCTTAAGACCGAGCTAACGACGGGTCACACCCCATTGAAAACATAATCATTACGCGCTCTCTATATTGCCTAGAAAACCGAAATTACCGCCACTTGCCAAAGTTGCAAAATTTGGGAGCTGAGATTGGCAGTCATTGCAGTTTGAAGGAGCTGCACCATCTGCAAATTACAATCAACTTTGACGCTGAATGCATCTCCAACACCCTTCCACACCGCTCTAGCGAAATTACAAGAAACACAAATATGGTTAGAAGATTCCGCATTAGACTCACATAAAGGACACCACGAGGGGTCAATAAAACCTCGTCGTCTTAAATTATCCATTGTCACGAGTTTGCCAAGCAAAGCCTTCCAACAGATCAGCGATCGGGAGGGAGGCAAAAATTCCTTCCAAATAAAATTCGCCCAAACAACTGAAGAAGGCGGTTTCAGCAACTGCATTGCGCTTTTGACAGAAAATAAGCCATTGTTACTAGGCTTCCAAACTCCTATATCCTCCAAACAAGGGCCAATTTGAACCCCTCTAATCCTGTGCGCAACATGATCCGGGACAGGGAGATCCTCAGACCAGTTACCATTAACCACCAAATTCGATACTTTCTCGATAAGAAAAACTCTATATGGGCCTGATACAAGAGACTGAGTCGCTACATCCGGAGAAATCCAGTTATCCATCCAGAAACAAAGGTTCGAGCTAGTTCCAATGATCCAAAGAATGTTAGCTCGGATTGTATCAAGACTAATGCGAAGAGAACCCAAAGAAGAACTTCCAAACAGATTGGCTGGACAGTTATTAGCTTTGATAAACCGACTCCTGAGAAGACTGGGGATTAGACTCTTTTCATTAAGAACCCGCCACCCCAGTTTGAGCAACATCGCCAAGTTAACTTCTTTAATACTACGAACTCCCAAACCGCCTGCCGAGCGAGGAGAGCAAACCACCTTCCAAGAAACGGTTACCGCTTTTTTAACATTAATATCTCCACTCCATAAGAAATTCCGCATTGCTCGATCGATGCGATCCAGAAGAGACTTAGGCCAACGAAAAATAGCAAAGGAGTGGAGCAGAGAGCTGCTGATCACAGAATTTATAAGCACCAATCTACCTGCAATGGAGAGACTGTTGCCTTTCCACTTAGCGAAACGAGCGAGAATTTTGTCTGCTAAAGGTTGTAGCCAAGTTTTTTTAGGAGCTCCAATGAACAAGGGAACCCCCAAATAGCGTAGAGGAAGGCTGCCCTGAGACATACGCGTCCAATTTCTGATGTCTGCCACTCTTCTGTTAGAAACATGTCGCCCCACATAGAAAGTTGATTTCGCCAAGTTAATTTGTTGTCCTGACAGCTGCCCATATACTGATGAAAAATGTCAGAGAATTTTTGGATATTGCGCTTAGTAGCCCGGATAAACAGGATTACGTCATCTACATACATCAGGTGACTGGAAAAATTCACATTCCGATTGTAAATACAAGGTTGAAGAGCCCCATTTCTAACTTGCTGTGAAATTCGTCTGCTCAGAAACTCCTCAGCAATACAGAACAGAAGCGGAGACAAGGGGTCCCCCTGCCTCACCCCTCGAGAACAAGAGAAGTAGTCTTTTGCACTGCCATTGATCAAAATTGAAATTCTAGAAGAAGCGAATATGTTATGCACCCAGTCCCTGAATTTATCAGAAAAGCCAAAGCAGCCCAGCACTTCAAAGTTTGTCATTTGTTTGTCCGTAAATTGATGTGAATAATTGGGGTAAATTGCAGTTATGGTCATCAAAGTTTGAGATCAGTTTAAAAACGTCATTAAACATCATTTTCTTTATTGCATTTTTAATTATTTCAATAAATTACATCCAATTCTAACATATAAATTCACTAGAACAAGAACGCGACAACACCATTGGAAAAAAAAAACTTATTTTTTACGTATAACCATGACCGGCTTAACCAGAAAGCCATTAAAGCACATATTTTTCTTAGGCTCATAATAACTAAATATTCTAAATATTAACTTTTAAGTAAAAAAAAAATCTTAATTTATATAATTACTATAAATTATTTAGCACTTAACAATAATTTAGCTTTCCATAACTACTATAATAATTTTAGCATATTCATTATTTTTTTTACCCGTTACAACTTACAACCGTACAACATCCAGAAGTGAAAATAACTTACTAGAATAAATTGATTATTATAGTTTAATTAAGAAACTTGCAGCAAAGAAACTAGAAGAATAAATCTCATACGTAGAAAAAGAAAACTTAAAACTTTTTTTAATATATATAATTTTTAAAAAGTTTAATTGAATAATTTGCTTTAGGTCTCTCATACCTAGAACCGGCCCTGCATATAACATAACACCCATGTGACAGACACGTGATAGCCAATAATAATAAAAATACATTTCTCAGCGGTCGCTTGACGTTTCAAACAGTTGAATTTAATAAATAAAAAATATAATTTTTTTTACTATCAAATGACTGTCACCTCATATATAAAAGTAAGCTACTTTTCAAAAGTAAACGTCATTATTTCAGTGATTTTTTTACCGACGTTTATGAAATAGATAGCAAAATAAACATATATGCAAATATAACAATTATAATTGATATATTTCCGACAATACTTTATGGACAAGAATCATATTCAACAATTTTGCTATATATTGATAATCTAGCAAAGGGGAAAAACATTAAATTGAAATTACATATCATAGATATTATGGAGTTGATCAATGAAAAAACAAAATTCCAAAATCATGATGAGTTACTCAAATCTCATGCTCACATATGGAATCAAACATTCAACTTCATAAAATCAATGTCCTTAAAATGTGCAGTTGAATTATCCATACCAGACATCATCCACAACCACGCCAAACCAATGACACTATCCGAACTCCAAGCAGCTCTACCCTCCAAACCCCAACACCTCCATCGCCTCATGCGCATCCTCGTGGATTCGGGCTTCTTTTCGCTCTCGAAAACAGGCGAAAACCGGTACATACTCACCCCAGAATCCCTCCTCCTACTAAAAGACCATCCATTGAGTGCAAGGCCTTACATCCTCGCAGTCCTCGACCCAATTCTCACCGAACCATGGCAGTTCTTGAGTGCTTGGTTCCGCGATGAGGGGGCGGATTCTACGACAGCGTTTAGTATGGCCAATGGGAATAAGACGATGTGGGAGATGGCTGGGAGTGAGGAGAGGTTTAATAGGGTTTTTAATGGGGCTATGGAAAGTGATAGTTGGTTGATTGGGGAAGTTTTGATTGGGAAGTGTAGAGAGGTGTTTGATGGAGTTGTTGATGTTGTTGATGTTGGTGGTGGAACTGGGACTTTGGGTAAAATTGTTGTTGGTGCTTTTCCTAGGTTGAATTGTACTGTGTTGGATCTTCCTCATGTTGTTGCTGGTTTGGAGGATTCTGAGAATTTGAGGTTTCTTGCTGGGGATATGTTTGAATTTATTCCTCCTGCTGATGTCATCATGTTTAAGGTATGTGTTTTCTTCTAGATTTTTAAGGATTTAGGGTCAAAATGGTTTCTGAAATTGACGGACATGGTCAGTTTAGCCCGAATCGTCCAAGTTATCAAAATTTAATAAATTGATCCAAAAGCAATCAATTTTAATACCTACAAATCTGTGTCAAGTTTTCCAATAAGTTAATATCTAAACTTCGATTTAGACTAAACTAACTCTATATGCTAATTACAGGAGTCATTTTTTACCTTTAATTCTTATTTTTAAAAACGTGTACTACATACTTTCTTAGTATTATACCTTGAAAACCCTTTGGATAAACGATTTTATCAATGTGTTTTTTAGGCCTAATACATCTCCAACCCAATGTACTTGTCCACGAAAGTCAATTATTCTCCTATATTTAAAACGTTCTATATATGTACTCTACTGAACTTGCTAAAAGAGATATATTGACTCTTTAAAATCCACGTGGCAAAGCAACATGAGATTTTAAGCAAGTTGATATGCGTACACTAGCAAGTTCAGAAAAAATAACAGATTATTATAATAAAGTTTAATTAGCAAATAGATCGGTTGAAAGATTTAAATTGTCAATTTAAATAAGTTCATAAATATGATATTTACAAAATATAGAAAGGAAATTGATTGTTTTGTACCAGTAGAGAGAACTAAAAATGTTACAAATAATAATTATCATACTCTTAAAGTATTCTAATTTTTTAATATAATTTATTTTATTTTAAATATATATTTAAATATTAAAATTATTGTTTAGTTAAAATTATAGAGGAGAGAGAAGAGAGTCAGAAAAAAATAAAGAAATAATTTATATGTTTAAATATATAAAGGTGTATTTTAATATTAATGATACCTATAAAAAAAAAAGTTCAATATTTTAAGGGTTAACTTAAGACAGCATGTCATATATATTTTAATGTTAGGTGACACTAAATGCAAATATTTTAAAGTATAAAACTAAATTTAGTACTATAAATGCAATTTAAATTAATATATTAAACGAATTGAATTATTAAACTACCAGAACAAAACTTCTATATTTTATAATGTTTTTGCTAATACAAAAAAAAAAAAGTTTCCACACCTAAGTTTATAATATAATATTACGAATGTCAAAAATGCCTTTGAAGTTAGAAAAAAGTCAATTTAGCCCGAATCGAAATTTAGATATCAATTCAATTGTGAAGTTAACAAAACTCGACAAATTAACCTAAATTTAACAAACTTTTAGGTATTAAAAACCGATTGATTTTGGACTAATTTATCAATTTTTGCTAACTTCGAAACTGAGTTAATACATAAATTTCGATTTGAACTAAACTAGTTATGCCTTTTTGACCCTTAATTGATAGTATTTAATAACTCAAATTCTGACAAGTGAAATAAAATGAGCAGATGATATTTCATTTATTGAATGACGAAAAGAGCCTAAAACTACTGAAGAAATGCAAAGAGGCAATAATATTGAATGGAGATGGGAAGTTGATGATTATGGACATAGTCATGGATCAAGAAAATAAGGTTCATCATTCAGCTTCAGAAACCACAAATCTCTATGACTTGGAAATGATGGTTCTTGTTTCTGGTATTGAAAGGAATGAAAAACAATGGGCTAAACTCTTTTTTGATGCTGGTTTTACCTCCTATAAAATCAATCATGTCCTTGGCCTCAGATCTCTTATTCTGGTTTTTCCTTAACAAAAATTGTAATATATTTATAAAATAAGGTTCAAATTTACCCATGACAACGATATTTTATCCTAAAGAGCAATTTTTGGATCTAAATAATGGTACATGAAACAATTTTATGTTCAGATAACAGAACTCGTAAAACGAGAGATCCAAAGACGAAGATAGGAAGGCACTCGATAAAACACCCTTGTTTGATGGGTAAGGGTGGTTTTACCTCTGTCCAAAAATCATATTCCAAAGTTTGTGTGTTCTTCGTTACCCGTTTGTTTTACCTACTGTTTGTTGCTACGATTTGCTATTTGCTGTTGGAAAAAAGCTGTTTTTCCAAAAAATAGAGATCCTCAGCTTCTCTAAAAGGCTACTTTTCGGGTATAAAAAATAAATATGTAGTCACTAACCAAACACCTAATGCTGCTTTTATAAAAGACGAACAGAAAGTCACTAACCAAACACCTAAAACTCTCTCTTTTGAAGTGAAAAGGCAAACAGGAACATGAAAATAAGCAACCAAACACCCCCTTATATTATATGGTATACAACTTCAATTATAGAGATCAATTTCTAGCCGCATAACTTCAGAATAATTCCATAGAGCTTCTATAATTTCCTTGGAATTGAGCGGACACTATTACTATCGTCATTCAATTCGGTGAGATTTTCATCTCATACGACTCCTCCCTTGAGTGAAATTTTTTAACTGTGACTAAAGTAGCCCCGAGCAGAATTATCTTAACGAGAATACATGTATTTCAATTATATATATAATAAAGAGGCTCATATTTGTCATTTTCACAAACAATGCATTCAAGATAATCAATCATGTTATCAAAGAAATGAAATTTCCTTTTAAGGTACATATGAGAAATAAATGGGTGAAATTATAGACAAAGTATATAATGCTTGCCTATAGAAGTTTGTTAAAACAGTTAAAATATAAATAATAAAATTAAAATCACATTCTATGAGCACCGTCAATGTCTTCTCTTAAGAATAAGAAAAGATTCAACTACTGATAAGATTATGATGCAGCTCTAATTCCCAGATTCTTTCTCCTTCGCACCTCAGCACGGCTATGAACCCTAAAAGGTGTGTAAGATAGGTTGAAACTTATCTTGCAGGAGATAAAATCTGCTAAAAGAATTCACTAATCCAATTCTTGAGGGACGAGAGAGATCGTAATCGCAACCGCAACGACTCAAGCTTTGATCAAGAACATGAACCCTCCTGAAGATTTCAAGAACTTGTTATATTTGTCCTTGAAAACATCTTCTGCTGCATAAGAAACTTGATCTGCATATCCAAATAAAAAACATAAGAATGAGATATTCTGTGTGTGAATTTTATAATTACAAACAACAACAAAGCCTTAGTCAAGAAACGATACGGGATCGACTAACATGAACCGTCATATAGAACCGTAAAATCAAATCGTGTCACCGACATAAATTCTCTCCCTCCACTCCATCTTATCCACTGTCATATTTTCCTTAATCCCCAATAAACTCATGTCACTCTCAATCACCCTCTTCCAAAATAAATATATTTCTCATCCCTTATCTCCGAATTCTGACAACTACATTTATTAATGAAATTTCAACACATAGGAGGATGGACTTGCGTTCTACACGTTTCAAGCAAAAGGACATTAGCGTGCAGAGGTGTATCACAGATAATAATAATAAAAGACTATTTTTGGACTTGCCTATCACCTCAAGCTTTTGGGTTAAATGTTGACCGTCTTACTATTTCTTTTCAAACTCAGACCAACTTGCAAGTTAGCTAAGCGGCATAGTACATTTGTTGATCTCTGTACTTGACCCAAGACTTCAACTGCCCCTTTAACTTTCAAAAGTTTCAAATGACCCCTTATTTTTGTCCAATTGCAATTCAATAAAGCCCTATTTCTCACTAGAATTTGTTGGATGCGGAAATTAGGAGACGCTCTCTGTCACATGTCAAAGTGCTCGTTACGTGTCAAATAGAAAAATAATTTGGAACTTTTGAAAGTTCAGGGTTTTTGGGGTTATTGAATTCAATTGGACAAGAATATCGGGTTATTGAATGCAATTGGACTATAATAGAAGGTATTTAGAACTTTCGAAAATTCAAAGAGGACAATTGAAGTTTTGGGGCAAATAGATGTATTATACTTTACATGTTAAGAATGAATTTGACAACAGATGTATTATACTTTACAAGTTAAGAATGAATTTGACAAAAAGAGAAAAACTTAATTTGGTACAATTTGCCAAAAGGACAAATTTGAGGGCTATCTTGTACTTACATTATCAAAGGAAACTTATTGACATAATGCAGAAGGAAATAATTCAAATCAAAAGAAGAAAACATTCTCCAAATGATGAAACAGAGAGAAATATAATAAAATAAAGCGCTCAATAATTAGAATTTAAGGAAAGACAAACAACAAAAGGACCTAAAAATGCTAATCCTTTTTACACCTAAATCTCTTAATCCTTATCCCACACCAATCAGGGTCAACCACATGAATTTCTTCCCGTCATTAGTTTTGAGAAACAGCTGCTGATAGCTATTTCGGAAAGCTAATGTTTATTACCTACCAGCAACACGAAACAGCTAACAGCAACAATTGAATCAAGCTAGTTACTGGTGCACATGGTCCGTAGTCCATACATCTTAGATGTATGGTAGAACTACATGCTAAGGAGGGGGTGAAGGTTTTGGGCAATCCAAATTCTTGTGTATATTTATAAGATTGAATTGTTAGCCCCCCGGCTCTAGCACGGTCAACCCCAATTAGACAACTATAAATGAATATATGCCAAAAAGAAATAAAAAAAGAGACTAAATGAAGCTTATCCTCTAAAAGACTTTGTAATAAGAGCAAGATCTGGCGTTACAATAAGGTTACTGCTGCGGGGCCTCAAAGTCGCGAGTTCAAATTGTAGAAACAGCTTGTCAAAAAATGCAGAGAGGCTGGCCAGACCCCTCTCTGAATACAACAGGTAGGAAAATTGCGCACTGGGTTTGCTCTTTAAAATGCCTTCTAAATAATAAAATAAAACAAAGTAACAAAAGAAATGGTTAGGCTAAAGAAGGGAGATAGGTTAATAATAGAATTTATTAAAAAAAACAATGTTAGGTGGGAAAAGTTAGGAAATTAGGAAATTCTAAATTCTGGTTAAATTCCGATAAGTTAGGGAGATAAAATTGACTATTCCCACCAATAATATGTATGGCTTGATTCATCTTCCCCGACTTTGGCAAGCAAGCTTCCGGAAAAATTGACTTACCAACTTGACCGAATGGTTCCAAATCTGTCTGTAGATCAGATTGGAGTCGGACTTCCACAAATCTTCGCGAAGTGCTACATCACCCTCTTATCTCAATCCACCAATGTTGCACGGACACGGAAGCGGATACAGACACGGAAACGGACACCGGAAACGTTATTTCTAAAACATAACCGTCATAAAATAGCTTTCAAATAAAAATATACACAGACAAGGACATGGAAACGGACACGCGGAAACGCTACCAAAGACAAGTGTCCGTGCAACATAGCTTTCCACAGATTCATTCTTTACTCCAAATATCCCTATTCTCACATTACCCAACTTTTTAGTATAAATATCCTTGTGTGGTTCTGTTATAACTTCAGATTTCAGCCTGTATAAATGTGGAATTTGTCCACGGACCACTAGAATGCACCACATCAAAAATCCAGGCCATAATCCTGATCCTTCAATTACACTCCACACCTAGCCATTCTTTGATAACTCCAAGCCTTTGACCACGAGATATAAAGAGTTCTGTTTTGGGAATTAGTCATATAAATGTACCAATATAATCAGCAAAAGCAATTCGAGAAATTTTAAGTCAAGAAAAGAGCACTAAGGGGGCGTTTGGTTCACAAGGGGTAAGGGAAAAAGAATCAAGAAAGGGAAACTAAAGGAAAGGAAAGGAATAAGCATTAATTCCCCTATGTGTTTGGATATGTTTAGGAAAGGGAATGGGGTAAAGGGAATCCAATTCCCCACAGGGCATGGGGTAATGGGCTTAACCTAAAGTGGGGTAAACCCATAATCTAAAATGGATAAAGGGAATGGGTTTTTTTTTTTAAAACAAACAAGAACAAAGGGAATGAAACCCTCCCATTTCCATTTCCATTCCTAAAGACCCCGAACCAACCGCCCCCTAAGAATATAGTAAGGGAATCAGGAATCAGGTTGATGCTCATGAGAGTCACAATAACATACTCTCTTAATTACCGACATCAAACTGACACCCAAGCAAAACTTAAATCTCCATTGTCTAAGCAATAAACTGCACAAAAACAACTTGATAATCCTCAAAAACCTTAACCATTGATCTCAGGTGCAAGAAGCGGACAAAATAGTTAGGATGTCTAGCATTTTCACATCTTCATAGAGTCTGCCCAGAACAATTTTACAGTGTCTACTTTCATTTTTCTCACAAGAGAAAAAACATATTTCATATCTAGGATGTCAGTGATTTCTTAACTCTAGCATTCTTGCCAATACATTATTCTTATTCTGTTGCGGATTGTAACTTTCACGATAAACAACTGCATTCAAACTGGTGCCAACATTCAAACTGGTTTGGCACGCTATACCTCAATAGGAGACTCAATATGGTGTCTAAAATCTAACTATGATCTCATAAACTTGATGATAACCAACTATGTTGCACGAACACCGGAAAATGTTAATTCTAAAACATAGCTTTGAAACGGAAACGGACATGAAAGGCAGAAAAGCTACTAAAGAGAAGTGTCCATGCAACATAGATAACCAAAGCATTCCTTATAAAGTCAAATAATGCAACCAAACCTTCTTCGCATCGCGGAATCCAAATCGCCACAGAACTAAAACTTCAAAACTCATGGGAACTTAGAAGAGAAAAAGATTATGAGCCAAACCCAGATATAAATTAATATCCAAGAAGGTTTATTTGAACTCTTATTTCTAGATTGGGCTGTAAAATTATTTCTAAATCCCATCAGATATGCTTATTCTATTTCCTAGAAGAACATTAAGATCTCAATTCTGTAACCCATTAATCCTTCATCACTATAATAAATGAATTAACCAGTCAAAATCTGATTGAACTACCTGCAAATAGACCACTTCATAAAATAACTAACCTAAAAAACGTTGGATCATGAGAAATTAGAACTAACCCTATACCGAAACATGTATTAGCACAGGATCATATATCTCAAAGAAAAGAACAAAATTTTCAGAATGGAAAGAACCATACCATCCACGTGAATTGGGGCGGTTCCCACTGGATCGGGGACGATTTACCAGAATCGGATCCTGGCTGCCTTGCCCTCTCCGGTCATAACCACCTGATTTAGGACGACCGTCCTCCCCATACAGACCCGGAGACACAATATGCCCTTGTGGCTGCTGTGATGGCCTGTGACTCTGCTCCTTCCCCCTAAAAACCTCAGGCCCAGGCCTCTCCTCCCTCCCTGCAAAACCCGGTCTCAGATGCGGCGGAACAAACTTATTCGTCTTCGGAGACCCCACCAAAGCCCCAATTTCTTTCTCCCTCTCCGGCAACACAACCGGAGAAGAAACGGGAGAAGCACCACCCCCTGTTCGACCCAAAGGACGGAGAGAAATCAGATCGGATTCGTGCGAATTATCCGGAATTTGAGATTGGATCGATGGGGCTTTCGGAGAAGTTGAAAGAGGAGCGGTAGCGGCGGCGATTGAGGGAACAGGTTTGGGGGAAGGTCGGGTCAGAACGAGCATACGGCCCTGAGCCCCATTAGAAGAAAAGTGGTTTTTGTAAGCATTTGGAGATGAAATTACAGAATATAAACCAGGAGAAGAAGAAGGAGGCTGTTTGGATTGGTTGTTGGAAGAATTAGAGGATTTTTCATAGATATGGTTGAAGTTAATGGAGCTATATTTGTTGGCTCTTGCCATCCACCGCTACCTACTGAACAATTACAATTCCAAGTTGGGATCTTTTTCCGGTTATTGTTGCCGGAAGGGAGAAAGAAACAGATTGGATCTTGAACCAGAGAAGAAACTCGATTTGGGTTGAAAAAGGATTTGCTTGTTTTCTTTTTGTATTTAAGTTTTGGGAAATTTTGAATCTGTGGGCTGATCGGGAAAGAAGAAAGAAGGAATGAATTGAAGAGGTATCATTCGTGTGGGGTCCACCTATTTGACGTGGCGAAATGTTTGTTGATTTCTCATCAATTGCTTTTAATATTTAGTTTGGAAAATGTTACATGACAGTAAAATAACTCTCGTTCATTAAAAAAAAAAAAATAGGTACAACACGGGGGTGCTAGGGGTGCGTCGGTGCCGTTGGGGGCTTCTAGGGATGCGGCGGCCGATCGGGGGCTGGAAGGTGTTGGTGCCGCGGCCGCGGCCTTGGACTCGTTTTTCGCGGAGGGACGCGCGTATGATTCCGGAGTTAGAGGGCCGCTTCCGGTGCTTGGGCCACAAGGAGTACCGGCCGTCTCTCCCCAGCAGGATGAGCATGCCGTGCGACTTTCGTTGGCCGCGCAGGCCGCGCAAGCCGCACAGACTACGCAAGCCGCTCAAGCGGAAGTTTCCGTGGATTTGGGAGGCCCCTCCTGGAGGGATAAGTTGCTAGGGGTGTCAGAGGAGGATCCCATGATGGAGGTGGATGCTTTTGAGAATGATTCCCGGATTTTCTCTCTGATTCCGATTCTGAGGATGGAGAGCCTGATAACCCGCTGTGTCCTAGGATCCGGCTGTCCTCAGATGACAAGCGGGTCATGAGATCGAAGTGGAAATTGGCGTTAATCGTCACTGTGTTGGGGAAAAGGATCAGTTTCAATTATTTTGCCCAGAGGATCCAGGCTCAATGGGCAAAGAAAGGAAAGGTTACTATCACAGACCTTGAAAATGACTATTATGTCATTAAATTCACAAGGGCTGAGGATTTCAATGCTGTTGTGAATGGTGGTCCGTATATTATCTCCAATCATGTGTTGGCTCTGAGACCTTGGGTCCCAAATTTTGATCCCCATGATTGCTCTGTTAACAGGATCCTTACTTGGGTTAGGTTCCCGGGCCTACCTCTTGAATACTACAGTGATAGGTTCCTGAACAAGATTGGTAGCCTTGTTGGGAAAGTCCACCATGTTGATAAGACTACCATTGGGGCAGTGAGAGGCAAGTTTGCCAGGGTCTGTATCGATATTGATCTCGCTAAGCCTCTTCTTTCTCAGTTCTGTACTTAAAACAAGGTCTATCATATTGAATATGAAGGTATACACAACATCTGCTATGAATGTGGTATGTTTGGCCATACCCTTGAGGGTTGTCCTAAGAGGAGGAAGGACGTGGAGGAGTTGGTGCAACCTATCATAGGCGAAGCTGAGAAGAGTCAAGGGGAAGTAAGGAGCTTTGGCCCATGGATGCTTGCCAAGAGGCCAGTGAGAAGGAAGCCACGGGCTAATGTTAATGCTAATCATTCACCAGATATCAGTACGAAGATGACTACTCTCCAGATTGCTCCTGAGATCAAGGTCAGACCCCCGGATATTAAGAAGGGGATTGAGACTGGAGTGGACTCAGCTTCGGGTTCCGGGTCAAGGTTCGGTGTTTTGTCTATGGAGGAAGATCAAGACTCGGATCCTTCTGATAAGCAGATTGATTTAAGCATGCCTGGTCTGGAGTCGGTAGAGCATGCCTCTAGTCTAGGTAATTCTATTAATCCTCTCTTTGTCTCTAATGCTTCTGCTAAAGGCAAAGAGATTCTCCAGTCTATCCTGTCAGCTGGGAAGGGTTTGAGTAGGGAGGCGAGTACTCTACATCCTCCTGTTGATGCTCCTATTGGTAAGACTATAGGAGTGAGTAAGTTAAACATGAAGAATCCCAAAGGGAAACCTAAAAAGAACCTTCATGGTTTGAATTCTTTGGATAAAAGGGGTCCTTCTGGGACCGCCTCTAGGCTCTCCGGAGCCCCAAACAAATACCTGATCTAGGGTTTGGGCCTGCGTCTGTAGTCTCCCCCTCTGATGGACTTCTTCGTTTGGAATGTTAGAGGTGCGGCGAGCAAGGCTACCCGCATTCATGTCAATGATCTCATTAAACAGTTTAACCCTTCCTGCTTTGTCCTTCTTGAGACCAAGGTTAGTGGAGCCAAAGCAGATGAGGTGGTTAGAAAGTTTAAGAATTGGAATTGCATCAGGTCGGAGGCTACTGGCCGGGCAGGGGGGATTTGGCTCTTTTGGAAGCCAGGTCAAGTCAATATTGATATTGTTACTATGGACAGTCAATTCATCCATAGTAAGGTGTGTTACCCGGGTAATAAATCCTTCTTTATTACCTTCGTCTATGCTGATCCTGTTTCGACTAACCGAAGAAGGCTGTGGGAGATCCTTCATTCTTTTAGCTCTAACATGGTGGAGGCGTGGTTGGTTGCCGGGGATTTTAATGACATTGCCCTCTTGAGTGATCAGAGAGGAGGGGGTAATCATTATGTGAACCGGTGTCTTAATCATAAGCAAAGTATGGATATGTGCGGGCTTTCGGACCTGGGTGCTGCTGGCCACAAATTTACCTGGAAAAGGAATAGTGTGTTTGTTAGGTTGGATAAGGTGTACGCTAATGTTGCAGCGATTTATAGGTTTTCTGAGGTCAAGGTACTTAATCTCCCTTTCCGTCACTCAGACCATTGCCCTATCCTCATTAATTTGGTCAAAGGAAATCGGCTGAAAGGTAATAGACCTTTTAGGTATCTGGTGGCTTGGGAGTCTCACCCCGAGTTTAAGGATTTCGTTAAAAGCAATTGGCATCCCCACTCTGATGTTCTCCTCGCTACTGAGGAATTCAGGAGGAATGTGGCTGTTTGGAATAAAAATACTTTTGGTCATATTATCAGGAGGAAGAATAAACTCTTGAGGAGAATGGAAGGTGTTCAGCGTTGCTTGGAGGTTCGTTTTGATCATAGCCTGAATGGTCACCTAAGAGCTCTTCAGAACGAGTTGGAAGCTGTGCTTAGACAGGAAGAGCTTCTGTGGTTCCAGAAATCTAGGAAGGCTTGGATTCAAGACGGGGACCGGAATACCAGGTTTTTCCACCTCTCAACGATCATTAGGAGACAGCGAAATAGGATCGAGGCTATTAAAGACGCCAGTGGTGAGTGGATTTTTGAGGAGGAGGACATTCGGCGCCTTGCCCTTGATTTCTACAAGGACCTGTTCAGAGAGGAAACTGTGGACCTAGAGAGTGCTCACTCTGGCATTTCCTTTCCTCGTTTGGGGGAGGATGCTATTAATAATGCTTTCCATCCCATTGAGCTTAAAGAGATTGATCTGGCCTTCTCCAGCATCGGTTCCACTAAGGCTCCTGGTATTGATGGTATCCCCGCTAGTTTCTATCATAAACACTGGGACACTGTTAAAGAGGGTATATACAGCTTTGTGTTAGGTGTCTTTGGTGGTTCGAACGATATCAGTTTGGTTAATAAAACCCTCCTTGTCTTGATTCCTAAGGTTGCCAAGCCTTCTTCCTTTCTCCAGATGAGACCCATCAGTCTTTGTAATGTCTTGTATAAAGCTATTACTAAGATTGTGGCTAATAGAATCCGGAAGATCCTTCCGGATATTATCAGCCAAAATCAAGGGAGCTTTGTTCCTAGAAGACAATTGATGGATAACGTTGTTATTGCCCAGGAGGTTGTCCATTCTATGAAGATTAAGAAAGGCAAGAAAGGGATCGTGGCTCTCAAGCTGGATCTGGAGAAAGCCTATGATAGGTTGAACTGGAGCTTTCTTCTGGATAGTTTAGCCAAAGCTGGTATCCCGGAGAACTGGAGGAATTTGATTGGAAAGTGTATCTCCTCTCCTGTTTTCCAGGTTATGATCAATGGGGATATGTCGGATGAGTTCTCTCCATCCAGGGGTATTCGTCAAGGGGATCCTATGAGCCCCTTCCTTTTTGTTATTGCCATGGAAAGATTGTCTCACCTGATCCAAGAGGCGGTGAGCAAAGGGACTCTCCACCCTGTTTCCATCAACAGACATTGCCCCCCTGTTACCCATTTACTCTTTGCTGATGATGTCATGCTTTTTGTGGAGGGTAATGAGGAACAAATTAAGGCTGTGATGGATATCCTCGACTGCTTTTGTGAGGCTTCTGGCCAGAAGATTAACATCCATAAATCCCGTATGCTTTGTTCCAAGAATATGGATAATAGCTTGTGTAGAAGACTGAGTGAGATGTCTGGCATTCCCCTGACTCAATCGTTTGGGAAATACCTTGGGGTCCCTCTTCATAGTGACAGGGTGTCCAAAGCCTCTTTTAAAGACATTTTGGACAAATCTAACGGTTTGTGTGCTAGCTGGAAAGCTAATTCTCTTTCACTTGCAGGTCGCCTTACTTTAATCCAGTCTATCAACTGCGCTGCTCCAAATCACATCATGCAAGCCTGTAAGCTCCCTGAGCCGGTCCTCAACGACCTTGATAAAATTAATCGGCGTTTTCTGTGGGGAGAGTCTGGGGATGGGAGGAAGATTCACCTGGTCCCTTGGAAGGAAGCCTGCCAGCCTAAGAGCAGGGGGGGTCTTGGTATAAGGCAAGCTAAGGACAATAATAAAGTCCTGTTAATGAAGCTTCTTTGGAGAATGTGGCAATCCCCCTCCTCCCTTTGGGTTCGTCTTCTGTGCGGCAAGTATAGGAAAGATAGAATCTTTGGTGGCCCGAAGGAGAGGGTTGTCAGCTGTTCCTTCCTCTGGAAAGGGCTTAGTGCTGTTTTTGCTGAGTTCTGTACGGGGATTGGCTTGGAGGTGGGTAATGGGAGATCCATTAGTTTCTGGTATGACACCTGGATTGGTGACAAACCATTGATTGAGGTGTGCATCGCCCCTCCGCCGAATGATCTCCTCTCCTGGAGAATTGCTGATGTGGTGGACTCGGAGGGAGACTGGATCTGGTCTAAGTTCGACTCCTTTCTTAGCCTGGAGACCCTCCTTAATATTAGAGGTGTGAAGATTAGTAATCAGGAGGAGGATAAGGACAGACACTGCTGGGCCTTGACTAATAATGGTTCTTATTCTTGCAAATCGGCCTATGAAGCTTTTACCCCTAATAGGGCTGATCCTCCCTTGGAAATTTGGAAGTCCATTTGGGCCCTCAAAGTCCCCTACCGCATTAGGAGTTTCCTATGGCTGGGAGTCAAAGACAGGCTCCTCACGAATGCAGATAGACACAGAAGGCACTTGGCTGTATCTGGTGCCTGTAGCAGATGCAGCGGCCATGTGGAAACCTTGTGCCATGCTTTGAGGGATTGCCCGAATAGTAGAAAGGTTTGGGAAGGGGTCCTTCCTCACCACATCCTTCCTTCCTTTATGGGGTTCTCTGATATTGACTGGTTCTCTGAAGGCGTTAATGGGAATTTGTTGGCCAGTATGGAGCACGGGGCTATTCTCTTTGCTATTATTTGTCACCAAATATGGAAATGGAGGAATGAAGAGTTATTTGCTGAGAAGACTGTCTTTATTCCTGACCTCCGGTTTTACTTCTCGAAAAAACTCTCTGTTATTACAAAGAGTTTTGAAGGAGAGCCCCTGGTTCACCCCTCCCCGGTTAAAGAGGTCCAGTTAGTTGGTTGGAGGAAGCCCAGGGAAGGGGTTGTCAAGTTGAATACGGATGGCTCATGCCTTAGTAATGGCAGAATTGCTGCTGGTGGAGTTCTTCGGGATGCTGGTGGCGCCTGGCTGGCTGGGTTTACCCATAACTTAGGTACGGGCTCCTCCTTTACTGCAGAGCTCTGGGGGATCTTGTCTGGCATTAAACTCGCCATTCGCATGGGTGTTAAAAGACTTTCGGTGGAGTCTGACAATTTGGAGGCTATCAACAGGATTTCGGATAGACAGGCTGTTTGTCTTAAGAGTCAGAATCTCATTAAAGCCATCTTGAGGCTTCGTACTGCCTTCGATTCTCTTACCTTCTCCCATATTTATAGGGAGCAAAACCGCGTGGCGGATCGCTTGGCAGTTGCTGGGCATGGGGGGATGTTAGGTGTTTCTACCCTTTCCGTTCCTCCTTCTTTTCGGTTACCTTCTCTTCTTGAGGATAGGATTGGGGTCAGTCTTCCTAGACTGATCCCGGGTTAGGTTTTTGTTTGTTTGTTTTTTTTCTTCCCTTCTTACCAAAAAAAAAAATAACTCTCGTTCAAATTTTCTATTATATATAATAAAATTGATCTTGTTTGAAAATCTTAAGATTAAATTTATATCGTTTCGTATATTAAAATAAATTTATTAGTATATTGTTTTAATTAAATCCATTATTTATTAGTCGAAGTTAACTAGTTTTAGACTCGTGTAACAAACGAAATTTAAAATTTATTTATATATATATACATTAATAGAAATATAAGATATATTATATAGCTACTTATCAACTTAGAAAAATCAACAGGTAAAAAGCATATTAAGAAAAATTTTAAAAAAAAAAAAGAGTAAAAGCGAGAGGCTAGCAAGAACCGAAACAAAGCATCCCAACTAGGTTGGCATCTCAAAAGTGTTACATCCAAAAAGAATTAAATAAATAAAAGAAAATAGAGTTTACAAAGAATGGAAGAATGAAATTATCTAAAATAAAATTGCTACATGCCATTGGAGTCATCTAAAATGAAATTGGCGCTGTGGATACCAGATTATGGAAGTAGCAGTTAATCTGAACCTTGCAAGTAAGTACTCAGTCTTGCTTAATAGACAATAGAACTTCTGCAGACCTGTGTTTGATTAGGTTGACTACATAAACTGCATCACACTCAATCTAGAGTTTCCTTCATCCCTTTTCCCAAGCAATATCAATTGCAAAAATAACTTCTTTGAGCTCAACTATTTGTTGCTAACGAATTAGAGATTGGAAATGCAAAATAGCCCTATGAGGAGTAGTACCTTTTGGTACCCCATGCGTGTCAGGAACCATTTCTTGAGTAAGTCGGTGATAAACGAGCCCTTCGAAATTAAATTCCAAGCTAATTTCCCCAAGATAGTGATATTGAAGTTCAACAAAAAAAAAATGCATGCCTAGGTCACCCTTTTTCTGCTGCTAGCAGTAGTAGCGCCACAACGCAATGACCATTGTTTTGTCTGAAGTGCAACCCGTCCAAAGGAAGTTCTGAATGTTTCTGTTCAGATATTTGATAAGTGCAACCGGTTATTTGTAAACCAAGAATGAGTAAACTAGAGAGCCAGCGATTGTGTAGTTAATTAATGTCAAATGCCCCACTCTGGAGAGTGTCGATCATTTCCATTTACTAAACTTGCTAACCACTTGATCAACCAACGAGCAAAGATATCGTGTCCTCGGGGAACCAATGAATAAAGGAACTCCCAATAATTTAGTGGCTGAAACCCCATCTGAATCCCAACTAGACCTACAAGGAAATTGGCCCTCATGTGAGTGAAGGTTACTCCAAAATAGATTGCAGATTTATCCTAGCTTACACACTGCCTTGAAACTGATTCATAGAAGATAAAAAAAAAGGTCCTTGATGCTTTTCATGTTACAGGTTGTGGCATGACCGGAGAGTAGCATGTCATCTTCATAGAGTAATTGAATAGGGAAGGTTGTGCCTTAGCCATACCTTATTGGAGAAAATAAGCCATATACTTCCAGTTTGTGCAGCCAAGGACTGAAAAAGTCCTCTAAAATGCTAAAAAGAAATATGGAGATAGGATATTCTTGTCTCACCCCTCTAAAGTAGTTAAAGTAGCCCATAGTTCTGCCCCTTATAAGCACGGAGATTCTGGAGGATGACATTTAAGATCCATTCTCTGAACCCTAGGGAGAAACCCATCGCTTCCATTACTACTAACAAGAAGTTCTAGTCAAGTGTGTCATATGCCTTTTTTATGTCAATTTTCAATGTCATGTACCCCTGAAAAACTGATTTTCCAACATATTTATCCCTTTAGAGGACGCAGCTATACAATGATGAATATTCCTATCTCGAAGAAACCCAAATTATTTATGCGAGATTATTTTAAAAGTTACAGTTTCCAGCCTATCAACAAGGATTTTAAAAACTATCTTAAATGAGAAGTTACTCATGACAATCAGTCGGTATTGCTCCACATGTGTTGCCCTAGTAATCTCTGGTAGTAAAATTATTAGATTAGAATTCATACCACGTAGGATATTCCAATTGTGAAATAAGCTTTGTGTCATACTATAGATTGTTGAAACACAATTTCCAAGGGTTTTTATTCTAACAAAAATAAATTAATAAGAAAATCAGATCCCCAACAAGTTTGTTAAGTGATTCTATACTTAAGCATTAAATCAAGAAAAATACAAAAGGCCTTATAGAAGATAAAGGCCCAAAGGCTTCATTTTAGAACCAAATTGAAGAAGTTCAAACGAACCAGAAACCAAGAAGCAAAAGAGACGGACAAGCAGGCATTGACCCTGTCACATCACGCCTTTTCCTATTATGGAAACAAGTACGAGCTACTAAAGTCTTGTCCCCTTAACGTCTCTTTGCATAAAGATGGAAAGTTAGCAGACTGCATGTCTACTTTATCAGAAGTCAGAAGAAGCATGACTCAAGATAAAGGAGCTCATCCTTCTCCAACGGAAAACTTTTAGACTACAGCAAAAGTCAAAAGCTGATGTTGATAGGAGCTGTTTCCCTCCAAACAACTAGTTTGAATTTCAAAGTGATCTTTTGTCCAAGCCTCGACTATAAATATCAAGTGTCTTGCTCATTGTGAAGTTAACGAAGTCATAAGCTGCAAAAGAGATCAAAACTTCCAAGTGAAATTAGAGCAATACCTGCAATACACAATTATTGCAATATTTGTGTTTGTCCATTAGAGATATAGATCTTCATTGTGTTTTATATTAGAACTCATCTTTCTATTCATAAAAATCAGAAGCTCTATTATTTGTTTCGGTTATAGGCAAATAGCAAGAGAGGTAGATAGCTGAGTGAGAGTGTAACGGAAAGTACTTTACAGAAGTTTTGTCTATTGTATAAAGGTTTGTGCTCTACTCGTGAAAGAGTGCTTTAGTGGATTAAAACTTAGAAGAAATTATTTTGAGGACTGGACCTTTCTTAGCTTGTGAAACAACTTCATTGTTAATCCCATTAACAATGTTAGGCACGATGCCTAGTTCAATAATGAACTTTCATTCCAAACTTCCTTTCAACTCTACCAAAGCTGCTATATACTCTAATTTGGTCGTTGGCTCAACTCCGATTCCATGCTTGGAACTATTCCAGCTTACCGTACCTCTATCTAGAATAAACATGTATTATGTTGATGAGTTGTATCTGAAAGTGTCCAACTTTCAAATTATCATCGCCATATATCCAGAACATATCTTTAGTCCATTTCAAATACTTAAGAATGTTTTTTACAACAATCCAGTGACAAGTGTCATTTTATTTCCCTCTATACCAAAATGATTGATCTTTAAAAAATGAATTGTTGTTTCAGAATGGTTGACTTTTTACATTAATATAGTCCTTTTAATTATTTTTTACCTTTTATGCCCTTATTTATTATACTCCATCTGTACTCTCAACTTTCCATTTTCTACTAATAAAAAGACCAATATATGAGTATAAAAAAATACTAAGAAGTTCTGCTACTTGTTTTTTTTCAATTCGGCCACTTTTTTTTTCCTTAATTAAGGAGGATAAATAAGTATTTTTCTTTACAAAACATCTTCATTAGTTAATTTGTAATTAATAATTGACATATAAAAAACTCAAAATTCTATTAAATTAACGTATCACTCTTTTGATCTTTTATTGTTCCACCTAAAATTAAATGCCTTATTAACATTTTATGGGCCAACAATATCAAACAAAAATTTATTCAATCCAAATTTTATTTAAAAACATATAATTGTCTTACATATTATTTTAATGAACTACATATTAGAATTTGAAATATTCAAATTCGAAAGAAAATCCAAACTTCATGTTGTTCCCACGAGTGACCTTCTAAATAAACTTGACATCAATTGAGACTTTGCTTCCCTTTGGCAATTTACCAGCTCCCTCTTCATTTTTCTTACAAATGGCTCTATCGACACTTTCCTTTTTCTTGAATAAGAAAAAGTTTTTAATGAGAGGAATGAGGAAAAACTTAATCCAAATTAATTCTTGGATGCTCATCGATTGAAAGAAGATGCCATTACAGAATATATATAAGAAAGATAGGAAAATCATTACAGCTAAGAGAACACAAAAGACAAAATTTGTTGTACGGATAAAAAAGGGTGCGCAACATGGCGGTTACAATCTTCCAACATAAGATAGAGAAATGGAGGATGAGTAAGGAGAGAAAAACGACGAACCCAGATGATGTGTGTTGTGATTAAAACGCTGTGGATTGATGGTAATCTGGTTATGTGAAAAAAACGTTGAAACGTTGTCGTTCTAACAATGGAAAAATACCGTTGTAATTGAATTGTGTATTTAGGGATTTTGATTGTGATTGTGGATTGTAGGTTACCGTTGGAGCAATTTGCAATAGAAATTCATTAGTTTTTACTTATATCGCAAAATTATACTCCATCTATAATATACTCACTCCATTCCATAGTATTTAACGTTTAAGGAATGTACACACAAATTAAAAATTGTAACTAATGAAGGTGTTTTATGAAGAAAAATACTTATTTACCCTCCTTAATTAAGAAAAAAAGTGGTCGGATTAAAAAAAAAGCAAGTAGCAAAACTTCTTAGTGTTTTTTCTTTTTCCTACTCATCTATTGGTCTTTTTATTGGTAGAAAATAGAAAGTTGAGAGTATAGATGAAGTATAATAAATAAGGGCATAAAAAGTAAAAAAAAATAAAATTAAAAGGCATATATTAATATAAAAAGTCAACCATTCTGAAACAATAATCCATTCTTTAAACGTAAATCAATTTGGTATAAAGTATATAAAATGAAGAAATAAAATGACACCTGTCAAAATATTAAGGCATTTAATTTTGAGATGTCACAATAAAAGATCAAAAGGCTGATATGTTAATTTAATAGAATTTTTGTTAGAGGTGCGGCGAGCAAGGCTACCCGCATTCATGTCAATGATCTCATTAAACAGTTTAACCCTTCCTGCTTTGTCCTTCTTGAGACCAAGGTTAGTGGAGCCAAAGCAGATGAGGTGGTTAGAAAGTTTAAGAATTGGAATTGCGTCAGGTCGGAGGCTACTGGCCGGGCAGGGGGGATTTGGCTCTTTTGGAAGCCAGGTCAAGTCAATATTGATATTGTTACTATGGACAGTCAATTCATCCATAGTAAGGTGTGTTACCTGGGTAATAAACCCTTATTTATTACCTTCGTCTATGTTGATCCTGTTTCGACTAACCGAAGAAGGCTGTGGGAGATCCTTCATTCTTTTAGCTCTAACATGGTGGAGGCGTGGTTGGTTGCCGGGGATTTTAATGACATTGCCCTCTTGAGTGATCAGAGAGGAGGGGGTAATCATTATGTGAACCGGTGTCTTAATCATAAGCAAAGTATGGATATGTGCGGGCTTTCGGACCTAGGTGCTACTGGCCACAAATTTACCTGGAAAAGGAATAGTGTGTTTGTTAGGTTGGATAAGGTGTACGCTAATGTTGCAGCGATTTATAGGTTTTCTGAGGTCAAGGTACTTAATCTCCCTTTCCGTCACTCAGACCATTGCCCTATCCTCATTAATTTGGTCAAAGGAAATCGGCTGAAAGGTAATAGACCTTTTAGGTATCTGGTGGCTTGGGAGTCTCACCCCGAGTTTAAGGATTTCGTTAAAAGCAATTGGCATCCCCACTCTGATGTTCTCCTCGCTACTGAGGAATTCAGGAGGAATGTGGCTGTTTGGAATAAAAATACTTTTGGTCATATTATCAGGAGGAAGAACAAACTCTTGAGGAGAATGGAAGGTGTTCAGCGTTGCTTGGAGGTTCGTTTTGATCATAGCCTGAATGGTCACCTAAGAGCTCTTCAGAACGAGTTGGAAGCTGTGCTTAGACATGAAGAGCTTCTGTGGTTCCAGAAATCTAGGAAGGCTTGGATTCAAGACGGGGACCGGAATACCAGGTTTTTCCACCTCTCAACGATCATTAGGAGACAGCGAAATAGGATCGAGGCTATTAAAGACGCCAGTGGTGAGTGGATTTTTGAGGAGGAGGACATTCGGCGCCTTGCCCTTGATTTCTACAAGGACCTGTTCAGAGAGGAAGCTGTGGACCTAGAGAGTGCCCACTCTGGCATTTCCTTTCCTCGTTTGGGGGAGGATGCTATTAATAATGCTTTCCATCCCATTGAGCTTAAAGAGATTGATCTGGCCTTCTCCAGCATCGGTTCCACTAAGGCTCCTGGTATTGATGGTATCCCCGCTAGTTTCTATCATAAACACTGGGACACTGTTAAAGAGGGTATATACAGCTTTGTGTTAGGTGTCTTTGGTGGTTCGAACGATATCAGTTTGGTTAATAAAACCCTCCTTGTCTTGATTCCTAAGGTTGCCAAGCCTTCTTCCTTTCTCCAGATGAGACCCATCAGTCTTTGTAATGTCTTGTATAAAGCTATTACTAAGATTGTGGCTAATAGAATCCGGAAGATCCTTCCGGATATTATCAGCCAAAATCAAGGGAGCTTTGTTCCTGGAAGACAATTGATGGATAACGTTGTTATTGCCCAGGAGGTTGTCCATTCTATGAAGATTAAGAAAGGCAAGAAAGGGATCGTGGCTCTCAAGCTGGATCTGGAGAAAGCCTATGATAGGTTGAACTGGAGCTTTCTTCTGGATAGTTTAGCCAAAGCTGGTATCCCGGAGAACTGGAGGAATTTGATTGGAAAGTGTATCTCCTCTCCTGTTTTCCAGGTTATGATCAATGGGGATATGTCGGATGAGTTCTCTCCATCCAGGGGTATTCGTCAAGGGGATCCTATGAGCCCCTTCCTTTTTGTTATTGCCATGGAAAGATTGTCTCACCTGATCCAAGAGGCGGTGAGCAAAGGGACTCTCCACCCTGTTTCCATCAACAGACATTGCCCCCCTGTTACCCATTTACTCTTTGCTGATGATGTCATGCTTTTTGTGGAGGGTAATGAGGAACAAATTAAGGCTGTGATGGATATCCTCGACTGCTTTTGTGAGGCTTCTGGCCAGAAGATTAACATCCATAAATCCCGTATGCTTTGTTCCAAGAATATGGATAATAGCTTGTGTAGAAGACTGAGTGAGATGTCTGGCATTCCCCTGACTCAATCGTTTGGGAAATACCTTGGGGTCCCTCTTCATAGTGACAGGGTGTCCAAAGCCTCTTTTAAAGACATTTTGGACAAATCTAACGGTTTGTGTGCTAGCTGGAAAGCTAATTCTCTTTCACTTGCAGGTCGCCTTACTTTAATCCAGTCTATCAACTGCGCTGCTCCAAATCACATCATGCAAGCCTGTAAGCTCCCTGAGCCGGTCCTCAACGACCTTGATAAAATTAATCGGCGTTTTCTGTGGGGAGAGTCTGGGGATGGGAGGAAGATTCACCTGGTCCCTTGGAAGGAAGCCTGCCAGCCTAAGAGCAGGGGGGGTCTTGGTATAAGGCAAGCTAAGGACAATAATAAAGTCCTGTTAATGAAGCTTCTTTGGAGAATGTGGCAATCCCCCTCCTCCCTTTGGGTTCGTCTTCTGTGCGACAAGTATAGGAAAGATAGAATCTTTGGTGGCCCGAAGGAGAGGGTTGTCAGCTGTTCCTTCCTCTGGAAAGGGCTTAGTGCTGTTTTTGCTGAGTTCTGTACGGGGATTGGCTTGGAGGTGAGTAATGGGAGATCCATTAGTTTCTAGTATGACACCTGGATTGGTGACAAACCGTTGATTGAGGTGTGCATCGCCCCTCCGCCGAATGATCTCCTCTCCTGGAGAATTGCTGATGTGGTGGACTCGGAGGGAGACTGGATCTGGTCTAAGTTCGACTCCTTTCTTAGCCTGGAGACCCTCCTTAATATTAGAGGTGTGAAGATTAGTAATCAGGAGGAGGATAAGGACAGACACTGCTGGGCCTTGACTAATAATGGTTCTTATTCTTGCAAATCGGCCTATGAAGCTTTTACCCCTAATAGGGCTAATCCTCCTTTGGAAATTTGGAAGTCCATTTGGGCCCTCAAAGTCCCCTACCGCATTAGGAGTTTCCTATGGCTGGGAGTCAAAGACAGGCTCCTCACGAATGCAGATAGACACAGAAGGCACTTGGCTGTATCTGGTGCCTGTAGCAGATGTAGCGGCCATGTGGAAACCTTGTGCCATGCTTTGAGGGATTGCCCGAATAGTAGAAAGGTTTGGGAAGGGGTCCTTCCTCACCACATCCTTCCTTCCTTTATGGGGTTCTCTGATATTGACTGGTTCTCTGAAGGCGTTAATGGGAATTTGTTGGCCAGTATGGAGCACGGGGCTATTCTCTTCGCTATTATTTGTCACCAAATGTGGAAATGGAGGAATGAAGAGTTATTTGCTGAGAAGACTGTCTTTATTCCTGACCTCCGGTTTTACTTCTCGAAAAAACTCTCTGTTATTACAAAGAGTTTTGAAGGAGAGCCCCTGGTTCACCCCTCCCCGGTTAAAGAGGTCCAGTTAGTTGGTTGGAGGAAGCCCAGGGAAGGGGTTGTCAAGTTGAATACGGATGGCTCCTGCCTTAGTAATGGCAGAATTGCTGCTGGTGGAGTTCTTCGGGATGCTGGTGGCGCCTGGCTGGCTGGGTTTACCCATAACTTAGGTACGGGCTCCTCCTTTACTGCAGAGCTCTGGGGGATCTTGTCTGGCATTAAACTCGCCATTCGTATGGGTGTTAAAAGACTTTCGGTGGAGTCTGACAATTTGGAGGCTATCAACAGGATTTCGGATAGACAGGCTGTTTGTCTTAAGAGTCAGAATCTCATTAAAGCCATCTTGAGGCTTCGTCCTGCCTTCGATTCTCTTACCTTCTCCCATATTTATAGGGAGAAAAACCGCGTGGCGGATCGCTTGGCAGCTGCTGGGCATGGGGGGATGTTAGGTGTTTCTACCCTTTCCGTTCCTCCTTCTTTTCTGTTACCTTCTCTTCTTGAGGATAGGATTGGGGTCAGTCTTCCTAGACTGATCCCGGGTTAGGTTTTTGTTTGTTTGTTTTTTTTCTTCCCTTCTTACCAAAAAAAAAAAAAATTTAATAGAATTTTTAGTCTTTTATATGTCAATTATTAATTACAAATTAATAATAACATTGTAATTAATGAAGGTTATTTGTAAAGAAAAATATTTATTTACCCTCCTTAATTAAGGAAAAAGAAGTGTTTGGATAAAAAAAGCAAGTATAAAAAAAAATTTCAGAGTTTTTTCAATTGAAAGACCAACGAATGGTCATAATTATTAATTATTATTTTATGTTCTTGCGTATCTATTGGTCTTTTTATCGTTAGAAAATGGAAAGTTGAGAGTACAGATGGAGCATACTAAATAAGGTAAAAAATAATTAAAATGCTTATATTAATGTAAACAGTCAATCATTCTGAAACAACAATCCATTCCTTAAACCTCAATCAATTTGGTATAGAAATGAAGAAATAAAATGACACTTGTCGGACTAAATTCACTTCATCCTTATCCTTGTACTTGTTTATTTTACTTTTACCTCTTCACTAATTCTACTTTTGGTCACTCTACTTTATTTTATTTCAAGTTTCTCTGATGAACTTCTAAATTGTAAATTTTTAAGTATATTATATCGAAGTGTACTATTTTTCTTATTAATGAAACAAATTTCTTTCGTCTAAAAAACCCAACTCAATCAATTTAAAATATTAAAATAATACTATAAACCAAAATTGAGGGGGCTACTGACGCCAAAATCACCGTCGCTCAAGGATGGAGCCGACAGTCGAAGGACCAAAGCCCCCATGAGTTTTGGGCTAGATCTTCCCCTGTTAGTTATGTCTTTATTTATATGATATTTCAACTTTATAGATGTTTTTTTTTTTTTTTGGTTAAAAGAGGAAAGAAAAGACAAGACATCAACAAAGAGAAAAACAAGCTAAATACCAATGTCTCTAGGAAGAGAGACACCCATGAAATCATCTCGGAGAACATCCTTCAGTACAACAGGTGCAGAAGGAAAATTCAGAATCCCGGGGGGTAATGAGTGAGCCAAGCCAGCCAGGAGGTCAGCACATCTGTTCCGTTCCCTATGAATATGAGATATGGAAATCTTATCAAAACTAGGGAGGAGAGATTGAATTCCCCGAATAAGGGCCCGTGAAGGGTGGTGTAGCGGGCAAGCTTGATTCATAATTCTAACAGCTTCAATACAATCTGACTCCACCACCAGCACGATGCAGCACCGATAAGAGCCAGAGTGATACCAGTATGCAACCCCCAAAGCTCAGCTTCAAAAGAGGAACCAACCCCAATACATTGGCTGAAACCTGCAATCCACAAACCATTACAATCCCGTAGAATCCCCCCTGAAGTAATGCCGCCAGTTGCTTTATTATGGGAGCCATCAACATTTAACTTTACAAAATTCTCTAGCGGCTTGACCCAACACAAAACCCGTTCTTCCAAATGAAGGTAATTTCGAACAAGCTCATAACTATCCCAACACAGATGATTTGAAACAATTATAAATTTTATAAACCTCACTCTATCACCTGGGATGTCATATCCCTCACTAAACAATTCAATATTCTTCCATTTCCAAAGATTAAAAACCGTAATAGCAAATGTGGATAACCAATTCTGACACCCTAACTTGGCGTCATCACCTGTAAGACAGAAGCCCATCCAATCGGAACTAGGGATTCCAAAGAAAAGAGACCAGCAACTCGACGGAATCAAACCTTTCCAAACCATAGAACTATTCGGACAATCCCGCAAGACATGACAAATTGACTCCTCGGGGTTTCTGTAGCGCGAACAGGCCGGATTAGAAGTTAGCTGCAGTCTATGTCATTCCATATTCGTGAGAATACGATTACGAACACAAAGCCACAGGAAAGAGCGAATCCTTTGTGGAACTTTCAGCTTCCAGATTCTCGGGAAAATAGGTTCAGGCGAAGCAAGACCTTTTCCAGCGAGAATCGTTTCGTAAGCCATCCTGCATGAAAAATTACCATTAGGCACATTTCCCTAACGGGGCATATCACAAATATCCGAATCCATACTAGCCCAAATGCTGCACAAACGCATGAGAATGGACTCATCGAGGTACTGCTTGATAATATCCCATTTCCACCCTCCCTTACCATCAAACATATCTGACACTTTCCAGGTAAGACAATCAGGTGGAACAGTCTTAATGGAAACATCGAGAAGTCCACCGATTTGCCATTTCCGATGCCCCATACCAAACCCTCAAGAAAACTCTCAAAAATCGTATGAAGACTTTGCCACAAATGAGAGCAATTTTTCTTTAAAATTTTGATACCACCAAAATTTTTGTCCAAACGGTATTTACTTTCAAGAACCCAAACCCAAAGGGCCTTGGGCTCTCGCCAAATTCTCCATAATAATTTCATTAACAAAACTTTATAGGAGTCTTCAGCACTGCGTAGTCCCGCTCCGCCATACTTTTTAGGACAAACCATAGCCTCCCAATTCACCAAGTGAATTTTCTGATTACTATCAGTACTACCCCAAATGAATTTCCTGTTAATCTTATCTAACTTCTCAAGGTCAGATTTGGGCAAAAGATTAGTTTGCATAGTATGGTTGGCAATAGTAGAGGTAACATATTGTCCCAGAGTGATTCTTCTAGCCAGAGAGAGCGCACTAGCCTTCCAAGCCCCAAAACGAGCATTAACCTTGTCGATGACTTCCGAAAAAGTGGATTTGGAAACTCGAGTATGAAGAAGTGGGACCCCAAGATATTTATCCAAACAATCCGTGCGATTTCATCGGAAAGCCAAGATGGAAAAAAATCACAGAAAAAATCGTTAGCATTGGAACGAGCACGCCTAACAAGTTGATGAGCCGCTGCATTCGCTAAACGAGGAATCCACGAGACTAAATAGTTTGGGTTTTCTTGCAAAATCTTTTGATAGTCTTAGATGACTGTCCCAAAATCTGATAGGTTTGTACTGGCTGAATTGACATTATCCACTGTATTTTAGGCATCTGATTCGAACTCTACTCGCTTAAAGTTGCATGCCTTCATACAAAGTAGGTTGTCCCGCAATGATAAAGCTTCGACCAGCCTTACTTCCTTCAAATGATGCTCACATTTACTGTAACAGAGCTTGAGCTCTCCCTGCTCATCCCGTACAATGACCCCGAATCCATAAGCGTCTGCCTCGCGGAAAATGGCTCCATCAATATTGCATTTAACGAAGCCCGCCATTGGCATTCGACATCTCCTATAACATGCTGAGGACGGAACAACAGTAGTTCTACTAGGGATGCGAGCTTTTTGCCAATCAAGAAATTGTTCCCTCACTTATCGCCAACAGTGAATCACTGGCCTATTTATTTAGTTCCATAGGAGATGATTCTTCTGCTGCCAAACGTTGTATAGGACACACGCCATTTTTCCCAACACAACATCAAGGGCGGAGCTACACATCTCTAGAATCCACCTTAGTAATTCGCCTTCACCATCAACTGGGCATATCAGATTCGCAGTGTCCCAACAACCTGCTGCAAATTCGCAATTAACGAATAAATGGTTGCGACTTTCAAGCTCTGCTCCACACAAAACACATTCAATTGGAACCATGGTGTGCCATCGATTCAACTCCTCCCGTGTTGTCAGGCACACTGAACAGAGATGCCACATGAACTGTTTTATCTTGGGCGACCATTCGGTTTTCCATAAATGCTTCCACCCATTAATCACCTCACTGTCATTTACTAAGGCTTCTACTACTCTATAACCTGATTTAGAAGTGTAACAGCTGTCTTTAGTATGCTCCCATACTAACACATCTTCAGTGTCTCTACATAAAAGCATAATCTTGCACACATTCATGGCTTCTTCCTCATTGAGACAACCAAAAACTCTATTACGATCCCAACTTCTACCGTCTTGATCTAGAAGATCAGCAACATATCCTCTGTACCAAGGACAATAATAGACTTGATAGTGAATTCTTCCAAGTTAGGTACCTAAGGGTCCTTCCACACACTTACTCTAGACCCATTCCTTATCCTCCACCTTATACCTAGTTTTAGTAAATCCAACCATCCCCACACACTCCTCCAAACAAAATTAGGATTAGTACCTAGTTTGGAAGGAAGAAAAGATCTTGTGGAAAAATAATTGGCTTTGATATCGACTAACCAATAACATGTGTAGTGTGTAAATCAACTTCCACCCTTGCTTACCCAATAGCAATAGGTTGTACAAACGCAAGTCTCGAAATCTCAACCTTTCCTTATCCATCCCATTGCATAGGCTAGGCCACCCAAACTAATGGATATTCCTTTTATCTCCTTTTTTTTGAGCCCCACCAAAATGAATTCATCCTTTTTTGGAGCTCTTTACAGACCGATCTAGGTAGGAGGAACGTGCTCATACAAAAAATTAGAAGTGTCTGGTCAACTGATTTGAGAAGTATTGTCTTACCTGCACTTGATAAAAACCGGAAGCCCCAGTTTCCAGATATTTGAAATAATCTTACTGTAGACACCGAGTCGGAGGATCTGTGACGAAAACCTGAAACAAGACGGTCGAAGCGATTGATTCCGGAAGTTTTGAAAAATATATAAAGAATAATAAGCTGAGGAAAATTAACGGCACGGTGCGGGCACGCAACGGCATCCCGCACGCGGACGACGATGGTCGAACGCCCGCTTGACGGCTCGAGACGTGCGCGCGGCGTCCGTCGGACGCACCGCGAGTGGCACGCTCTCGACGCCCGGGGCAATGCCTGGGACCGCTGGCGGTGCCCGCCCTCGTGGGCCGTTGAGCACACGTGCCTGGCGGCGCGAGGCGCGCGTTCGGCGATCGCGATGCGCGAGCGTCTAGCTGCGCGGAACGCGCGCTCGATGGTCACGGAGTGCACGCGTCCGACGGTGCGGAGCACGCCCCGGGGGTCGCCGGGCGGGCACCCAACCACGTCGGGCGGACGCCCGACGAGGGTTGGGCGCGGGCGCCCAACCTCGCGTTGGGCGCTCGCCCAACGCCGTTGGGCGATCGCCCAACGAAAGTTGGGCGATCGCCCAACATTGTTGGGCGGCCGCCCAACTATTATTGGGCGGCCGCCCAACTCATGTTGGGCGGCCGCCCAATAAGGTTTGGCGGTAGCCCAACACTAGGTTGGGCGGCCGCCCAACCACAATGGGCGATGCCCAATTTTTTTTGGGCGTCGCCCATTGTTCCGGGATCCGTTTCCCTATATAAGGGCACGGATCCCAAGGTGAAAGGGGCCTTTGGAGGGGGAAAACTTTCTCACTCTAAACATTTTTAGAGAGAGAGAGAGTGGATTTTTTTTGAGAAAAATATTTTTTTTTCTCAAAAATTCCAAATTTCCTAAGTTCAATTTTTACTAAATTTTTATTAATATCGGGAGCTCGCGGTTCGTGGAATCAATCGGCTTCGACTGTCAGATACCGAATCAAAGGTATTATCCGAGGACTAGACTCTTTATTTTATATTCTCTCCTTCTATTTATTTTTTTTATGCTATAGTTTTTATTCCTTTAGTTATTTATTTATTTTGTCACGTTTTATTTAATTAACGTATTTATTTAATTTTCGTTTCGTGTTAAATAAAACTCGGGTTTTGTTTTAAAATAAAAACCTCGTTTTGGATATCCCAATACGAACCGTGATCCGATAAAAAGGTAGTTCGGGTGTCGAAAATGTTGTAATTATAAGTTTTTAATTTAAAAGAGGTTTTCAAATAACATTTTAAAATAAAAACATCGTTTTAGGAACTTCCGTTTTCGACTATGATCTATCTTTGGTAGTTCGGAAGTCCAAAACGATTGAATTAGATTTAATTTAAAGCTTTTGAATAAATCTGAAAAATATTGGAGTGTTGCTGTAATTTGCCAATTCTGTCACTAAATGCTGTTTACCGACGGATTTTCTGTCGGTAAATCTGCCAAAATATAAAAAATGCCATTTCGGTCCCTTTTTCTTAACTTTTAGACTTTTAATCCTTAGTATATAAATATATAATAATGTAATATATTCTTTTCAAATTGTTTTAAAACTTCAACATATATAATTATTTTAGGAGATTGGTATTCCATTTTTTATTCTAATTTTTTGTATATGTACATATTACTTTCTTTTTATTATTATTCATTTAAATTACATTAAATTCTATTTAAATGTTATTTACTTGGGCATTTTGGGAGATAATTAGTAGATATTAGGGGATGAACATATAGTCTTTTTGACATTAGGATTATATTAGTTATTTATATATATATATAGTTTTGGGGTATATTTGGGTTATCTTAACTATTGTTAAATAAAATTATTTTGAGTGATAAAGGCTATTTTCCTATTTATGAATTTCATTCACTATTTTCTTATGTTTAAAGTATAAATATATTATTTTCATTATTCTTTCTTATATATGTATTAGATAATATATTTTCTTTTACTCTTATTTTATGTCTTTTGGGCTAAAATGTGTAAATATATATCTATATTATTTTCTTTATTTCTTTTGGTCATTTATAAGTCCATGTTTCAAATGGGCTTCACTTGGAAAAATTAAATTTTGGGCCTAAATGTGTTTATTGATGTAATTATAATAGTTAGAGAGTCCATTAAATAAGTGGGGAAAATAAGTCACAAAAAGAGAGTTTTCAATTAAATTATTTAAGCTAATGAGCTTTCTTAAATCTCTAATGTAGATAAATAGAGTCATTTTGGTTGATATTTCAAATCGTTTTCTAAATACCACATTTTAAAACCTTAGTCCGTTCCAACGACGGATTAAGCGAACATTGTAATCAAAATCGTTTTCTTTGTTAATAATGGAGATTTTGAATCGCTTTCTTAATGAATTTGTACAAAATAAAATTGACTTGTATGTTTAACAACGTTTTCTTATTAAAAGGCTTTTACTTTAACGTTTTCAATTACTCGAGTCGTTCCAACGGCGACTCGGGTAAGCTTCATCAAACGGGGTTTTAAAACGTACCTAAATCGTTCCAACGGCGATTAAGGTGCGAACCAGGTAATAAACATCGTTTTGGGGAAATAAGTTAATGTAGAATAGACACACAACATAACATTTAAATACGGTTGTAAATAAATCACTTCTTTCTTCCCCCTCTCTGTGTATGTATAAACATAAATGGGTGATTCTTTACTGATGTGGCTTTTCAATATCATATGCTCAAAATGGTTTCCAAAAAGAGAAAGAAAAGGGTTTCAAATGAATTTTAAACTTAAAGAAGTATACGATTAGTCCGTTATCGCCTAACATGCTGAGTAGGAGGCCGGTGGTTCATAACCGGGCGATGTCGGGGTGCCTAGTAGCCTTTCTCCAAAAAGGAGCTAGCCTTCTCGGCTCGTACCTAAGTTTCCCGAACCCACACCGGTCTCCCACAAGGGATCGGTGTTCATTTTCCCATTCGTGGGTGGCGACTCTTCCATATCTCCGAGCTCCGGTCCTATCGAGCAGCTTGATTCCGCGATTGGTTGCTTTCGGCGCCAATCACCGCTTACGTCGCCATGAGGTTGTCCACCCCCCGGTCCGCCCGGGAGATTAGGCCGCGGCACCTCGTCTAACAAGTGGCGACTCTGCTGGGGAAGCGAGAAATTTGATTTCGAAAGGCATGCACTAAGCCCTTAACGGGGACGGATCGTTTTACTTCTTTTCGTATGCATTCACGAGCATTATTGCAAACCCTTTGGGTAATTTCCGCGAAACCTCTAGCGAGAGTCCATTCGTCGCTCTAAAGAGGATAGCGTAAGTTCCCCCTTACAGTAAGGCGCCAGAGGGTCCCCATCCATTCGTTAGGGGCGAATCTGTGCGGTCCTGTGAGGTCCCGCGGTCAGCCGTGTCAGCCGTGTCAGCATATAGTAGCCTTAGAAGTTTCCATAGGATTACCCGTTACTATTTTTGATGTGATAAATGAATCAGTTCGTGTTTTCAAACCGCCATGATACGTGTCTAATCCTAAACTATGTAAAGAAAATGAGACGATGCGTTAATATATAATCATGAATCGACATACTGGTTACCCTAAAACATCGAAACGATTTGAACTAAAGACGACTTAGTCATCTCATATGAATGAACATGTGCGACCCGCCTTGTCCCTTTCGGTGTCCCGACGAAGGCACGTGTTCAGGAAATACGTTATGACGTAAGCACGTATTAGTATGAATCGGTTCGGTGTTAAGGATAGTTACATTTCGATACAAGAGACTATATTAACGGTAGCCGTTATTCACATTCTTTAAATAAATTGGGATAAAACGAGATCACGACGAAACGAAAACGAAGAACATTTCTGTTTCGAACGACCTTGTTGTAACGTGAAAAGTTTCGCACAAGTAGCCCGTCCCTTCCGAATAAAAGACGAGCTTTTACGTTATGCCTTGCGTCATTCTTAAGAGAAATGGACGTGTCCGCAAAAGGTGACTAAGAAAAGAAAAATGAACTAAAAGACCAAAATCATTCCGAATCTGCGATATATGTCAATCCCGAGAGTAGTTAAAGAAAATAAACCAATACCGTTGAATACGTGCCTCGAACGAGTGTATACCCCGTTTAAAATCTCGAAGCCGAATCAAGCGAAACCATATAATTGCGCCATATGGACGAGACTGCGGGTTTTGACTAACGACTCGATCATTTCGACCGTTACCAAAACTGCAAGAAATATGGCCCGATGTACGTGTTTGCTTAAATCGTGCCTAAAGGAAGGAAAACGGTGATATCCTCGCTTCGAATAAACACGCGATTCAACGAAACGTTTATTTTCTATAACCACACTGAGATGATATATCCCGTGGAGTGGGAGGAACAAAGAGTTGTAATTAGCCGAAAGATTATCGTGCGCTCAAAATAAGACTCGCCGTCTTTTCACGTAGCAAAATGAGCAAACGGATCCTCGACGCTAAGAACAAACGCGTTACGCGATGAGTCCGTTCCCTAAAATAAAATCCAAAAGTGATTCCATCACTAAATAAACACGTGGTTACGTCTCTCGATAGATCCCAAAAGATCCCGTTGTAATCCAAAAATCGAGACATGAACCCACGCGAATAAAAGGGAACGAGTCATTGACAATAACGTACGATTGGACTAGAAGAATAACTCGAACCACGTCTAAAAACTGAGATGCGCTCAAAGGGAGTCAAAACCCGAATTAATGCGCCTCACGAAAGGACGACAGATGAGTTATTCTGAAAGAACAATCCAACTTGGTCGATTTCTTAGTCACTGAACGTTGATACGTCAAAACGAACTGTATTGTCTGATGGTTGATTTACTTTCCCGCAATAATCGACGGCATCACGCGTCCCCTGGACCGCAATGTGAGCCAAAAAAACCAAAATCCTAGGAAAGAGACCTGGACCAACGAGTGTGTGGAGGAATAAGGGTGGAAGAAAGATGTCGTGATACATGTAAATAGAACTAACGTTTGTTCTTCTTATCTTATAATCGTAAATAAATAAACGCACACACCACGAATCATGCATACATACTAATGGATACCGTTCGCGCAGACGTCATCATTAAGCGGTTGTGGTTTCGCGAGAGTAATCGGCTTGTCAGACAGTTTGATCAGTTGCGAGTAGACAGTTTCGAATCAGTAGTTGTGGCTCCTGAATCATCTTCATCCGAGTATACTCAGTCTTCCGTCAGTATGTCCGCAACCGACGAGAAGGTGGCTGAATTGGAGAATTCTGTGAACAATATCAACGACCAGCTAACTGCAATCTTGGCCCAGCTAGCTGAGTTAGCACTGAAGGACAACAAGAGTGGTAGTAAGCGTGCGGAGAATGAGGTGAACGATGGCCCTCGCTTTGGGAATGAGGAGGATTATCAGGATTATGTCCGAAAACAGTTAGAGAAGGAGAAAGCTAAGAAAGAGGAGTGGAGGCAACACATCACACAGGAAGTGCAGGACTTGCGCGGAGGAAGCTCCGGAAGTCAGGATTTCTATAACTTGAAGAATTGCTTGACAGCAACAGCTTTGCCTCTGAAATTCCGGCTCCCTGACATGAAAAAGTTCGATGGAACTGGAGATCCCACCGCTCACATGAATCAGTACGTTGCGGTAATGAAGCACACGATCCTGACCGAGGATCAAGTCTTGGGGCTGTTTAACACTTACCTGGAGGGGGCTGCCCTCACATGGTTCCATGCGCTGCCAATGGTGACAAAGAAGGATTGGAAGGAGTTAGCGAAGTCATTCATCGCTCAGTATAGTTTTAACACCATGTTGGAAGTCAATTTGAAAGAGTTAGAGAGCACTAAGCAGCAGACTAGGGAATCCCTTTCAGACTTCGTGAAGAGATGAAGGGCTAAGGCCGCGGTCATGAAACAGAAGCCGCTTGAGCAAGATCAGATCCGAATGGTGATTGGCAATACGTTGTCGTATATTAAGAATGAGTTGAGATATATGCCGTTCACAGATTTCAATCAGATGTATAGTTGTGCCTTGACTGTCGAAGGCGATGGGGAGCCGAAGAAAGCTTATACCAAGTGGACGAAGTCTGGATATAGTGCCGGAGGGCCTAGCGCGAGTACGGAATCTGCGACAGTGAAAGTGGTTGATCTTAATGCTATCGAAAAGAGGCGGTTCGCCAAGTTCGATCAGACCTATGCGAAAGTTTTTGAACGTCTGCAGAAGAAGGGGTTGTTGAAAGCCCTTACCCCGTATAACAAAGCTCAACCTACTCCGCAGATTCAGGCTAGAGGGTATTGTGAATTCCACAGCAGTTATGGACATACGATTGAGAATTGCGAGAGGCTGAAACACGAAATCCAAGATTTGATTGAGGAGAAGAAGATAGCTGATCCTTCGTCAGCAAACCCTTCCGTTAGGCGCAATCCATTGCCTAATCATAGGGTGAGCGTGATCGGAGTTGGTTTGACGGAAACTGTAGTGATGGAATCTTTTGAGGAAGATGTAGAGGAGTTGTTGGACTCCGTCGAAAGAAGCAATGTGGGAAATGGTTTGTATGTGTCCTTCTTGGGTGAGGAACAAGAGGAAGAACCAATGGAGGAGGGATCAGATGGTGGAGCACCATATGACGAGGATAGTGCCGAAGAGACCGGTGAAGGGGCGTCTCGGACTATCGTGCCAAATTTGGGTTTGTTCAGTGGAGGAAGGGATCCCGAAGTGCACTTGCGTGAGTATATGCACGAGATGTTTATTGAATCCTTCGGGGTAGATGAAATTGCTCAGTGGTTCCACCATTCGCTGGTAGGTGAGCCTTTGCAATGGTTCCATTCATTGCCCGACTCTTGCAAGCACGATTGGGATCGGTTGTCGAATTTGTTTCTTGAAAAGTATCAGAGAGCTGAGGATAGAACCGCGGAGCACTTTGCAATGCAGATTGGACCCATCAAGCGTCCATTGCCAAGGGTGAGCAAGTATAACGGCAATAAGGACCCTATGGAGCACCTTCACTTTTATTTGTCAGCTATGACAGCCCTGAGTTTCAAAGAGGAAGAGATCACTAGCTTGTTTTGTAATTCATTGATGGGTGAACCGCTGATGTGGTACATGTCGCTGCCGATGTATGTTAAGACCGATTGGGCAGCTATGACGAAGAGATTTATCAAGGAACATACGGTATGGATGCTAGCAGAGCAAACTCCTGATTCCCCGTCTTACCAAACACCTGATGTGGTGTTAGCAATGCCTAGGTATGGTGGATACCGGGATCCTGTAGAGCATGCGAGGATATTCCGCGATCATATGTATAACGCTGGGTTCCCACAGTGTGAGTTGCATGAACATTTTCCGGAAACCTTGATGGGAGAAGCCTTATTGTGGCATCAGGGTCTGTCGGAGGAAGAGATGTGTCATTGGGTACCACTCAGAAATGCCTTTGTGGCGAGATACGAAATGTACATTCCGTGGACGGGATCCCTGGATGATTTGGACAGGATTAGGCAATTCCCCGAGGAACATTTTGTGGATTATGCTAGGAGGTGGAGGCACCGTTATGAGCAGTGTAATGAGACAATGAGCGATAAGGTGCAGCTTATGTGCATACAACGAGGCGCTATTCCGTTGGCCGCAAGGAGAATGAGCCGGGTGTCCCTCCGTGACTATGATGAGTTGATAGGTTGGGCTTTGTACGGATCAGCGGATCCCTTTTTCCTGAATCCGAGTGTTCCTCACGTCATGGATTTAATGGTCGTAGACATTTGGGTGAGTTCCTCGGACGAGGAGGATGCCAATCGAAGGGTTCCTATTAACATTTGGGACGAGTCGGAGGACGAGCCGGAAGTTGCGGTGATGACGAGATCAGGTCGTGTGGCCGAGGGAAAGGCACCAATGGTAGAGACTGAGATTGGAGAAGGTTCGGCTCCTAAGCCCAACGACCAAGTTCTTGAACAGTTGAAGAAGACGCAAGCTAAGTCTACGGTCTGGGAAGTTTTATGCCATTCTAAGTACCATCGTGAGAACCTAATGAAGGAGTTGCAGAATTTAGTTATTTCCACCGACACTGAGCCGGCGGCGCTAGTAGGGGTAATAATGGCCCGAAAAAAGACTGAGATCACGTTTACTGACGAGGATCTCCCAGAAGAGGGGAAGGCTCACAACAAGCCATTGTATATCCGAGCGGAAATTAACGGGAAGAAGACTAGCTGTGTTATGGTCGATGATGGATCGACCATTAATGTTTGTCCTTTGAAGCTCTTGTCCAAGTTAGGAGTGGAGAGAGGAGATTTGACAGCTTCTGAAACAGTGATCAGAGCATACGATGACAGCCGTAGGCATATTGAAGGAGTTTTCAAGGCCAAGTTGAAAGTGGGGCCGCACGAGGAAGAAACTGAGTTCACGGTGTTGGATATCCCAGTAACTTTTGCTGTGTTGTTGGGACGCCCTTGGTTCCACAAGCTGGGAGGTGTGCCCTCCACGCTCCACCAAATGATTAAGTTCCCCTTCGGGGAGGAGATAGTTACAATTAGAGCTGAAAAACTGAGCTCGGTGGCAGCATTGGGAATTGAGCCTCAACTTTTCTCCGGATTCCAAGTCTCTGGGATTTACGAGTCGAGCATGACCACCGATGTGGTGAAGATGATGAAGGGAGGTTTCATCCCGGGAATGGGATTAGGAGCACACCATCAAGGGTTGTCGGAGTTTCCGGATTTTAAAAGTCAGAAAACCCAGAGGGGTTTGGGATATGAGCAGGGAAGTCCATCCAACATGAGTGCAGAAGGAAAAATAGGCTTGAGGAAGCATTTTGTAAGCGAGGGGCATGGAAATCCATATTCGGGAACCTCCGAGTCATGGACTAGCACGGAAGGAAAGATTCTGCCAGGGTTTGAAATCTTCAATGATGTCGCCGACTGGGGCAAAGGAAAGGCAAGCTGCTTTGTCGAGGAGATCATGATGCTGGATTCAAATGCCGAGGAGCAGGTCATTACCATTGAAGCAACTGCAGGAGTGAGAGATGAGCCTAGTACCTCCAAAGTTTATGAGAAGTCCGAAGATATTGAGGATGAAAATTGTATTACTGCTTTGTTTGAGTCCGATGATGTAATCACCCACGCTATCAATGAAATGAATTCTGATTTTGCTTACTTGCTTGATATTGATCATGATCGTTCCATGCATTCTCATTCATATAACATGCCTACATTTGAAATCAATACAATAGAAATGTCAACTTTCAATCTTGGTACGGATGAAAATCCTAAACTTATACAAATTGCTCAAGAATTAACTATTGAAGAGAGAAAAGAATTTGAGAGAATAATTAAAAAATACGAAATTGTATTCGCGTGGACATACGAAGACATGCCTGGAATCGATCAATCAATCGTAACTCACCGTATTCCAACATATCCCGAGGCGAGGCCCGTAAAGCAGAAGCTTTGACGTATGAGACCCGAATGGGCAGATAAGATCAGAGAGGAAGTGAAGAAGCAGTTAGAAGCAGGATTCATCGAAGTGATCGACTATCCCCCTTGGGTCGCAAATGTAGTGCCCATTGCGAAAAAGGATGGCAAAGTGAGGATGTGCGTGGATTACAGAGATCTTAACAAGGCATGCCCCAAGGATGAGTTCGCCTTGCCTCATATCAATGTATTGATCGACAGTGCAGCATCAAACGTCTTACACACAAATGTGGATGGTTTCATGGGCTACATGCAAGTTCAGATGGCCGAAAAGCACAAAGCGAAAACCTCGTTCACAACAGAGTGGGGAACATACTGTTACAGAGTGATGCCATTTGGTTTGAAAAATGCCGGGGCAACCTATCAGAGAATGGCCACGGCACTGTTCCATGACATGATACACAAAGAGGTAGAAGTCTACGTGGATGACATGATGGTCAAATTAGAGACAAGAGAAGGGCATTTTGCCGCACTCGAGAAGTTTTTGGCCCGAATTGCAGAATTCAAGCTAAGGTTAAACCCGAAGAAGTGCTTTTTCGGCGTTTCGTCGGGGAAAATCTTAGGCTATGTAATCGGAAATAAGGGAATCGAGGTGGATCCCGATAAAGTGAAGGCTATAAAGGAAATGCCAGCGCCGAGAAGTGAGAAGGAAGTGAGGGGGTTTTTGGGGCAGGTTCAGTATATCAGCCGGTTCATAGCAAGACTCACCGCAATCTGTGAGCCAATCTTTAAGTTGCTAAGGAAAGACCAACCCGTCGTTTGGAATGATAAGTGTCAACAAGCGTTGGAGAGTGTCCGAAGTTACTTGTCTAATCCGCCAGTGTTGAGACCGCCTAAACTGGGAAAGCCACTTCTCCTCTATGTAGCAATTGAGGAGCGATCTATCGGAGCAATGTTGGCTCAAGAGGGAGACACCGGTGTGGAGCACGCGGTGTATTATTTGAGTAAGAAGTTCCTGGAGTATGAGCTCAAATACAACATGATCGAAAAGACATGTGTGGCAGTGGTGTGGTTGACGAAGAAACTGCGGCACTATTTCCAATCGTATAAAGTGATCATTATTTCTCGGATGGACCCCGTGAAGTATCTGTACCGAACTCCATCCTTGACCGGGAAGTTAGCCCGATGGTTGTTGCTTTTGTCCGAGTTTGACATTGAATATGTGACGAAGAAGGTTATCAAAGGAAGGGCCGTGGCAGAGTTTCTGGCTAACCAACCCCTGAATGCAGAAGAGGAAGAAGTAAGCTATGATTTCCCCAATGAACATTTGAACGCAATCGAAGTCATACCATGGAAAATGTTCTTCGACGGAGCAGTTAATTTGAGTGGAGCCGGAGTAGGAGTGCTACTTATCTCACCGGAAGGAGAAAGAATCCCGATGGCGAAGAAGTTATCCTTCCCCCTTACCAATAATATGGCCGAATACGAAGCATGCATTTATGGTTTGGAGTCATTAGCAGCACTGGGAGCGTCATATGTCGAAATTTGGGGTGACTCCAAGTTGATCATCGAACAGGCACAAGGAAACTGGGAAGTGAGAGAAGAAAGGCTACGTCCATATCTAGATCAGCTAGAAGGGTTGGCACGAAGATTCAAGGAATGTCGTTTCTATCATATTCCTCGAGCACAGAACCAGGCGGCGGATGCCTTGGCTACTTTGGTGTCAGTTTGGGACAACCCCCGGAACCTTGCTTCGAAACCATTGGTATTGAGAAGATCTCACAAACCGTGCTACGAAGACGTAATGCTGTTAGGGGCAGATGAAAAACCGTGGTATTTCGATATCGTGAACTTCATGAAAGATGGAACATATCCGGCAGAGTCGGAACCTAGGGATCAAGCTGTGATTAGAAGGCTAGCCCGTCAGTTCGTCATCCACAACGACTTGCTTTACAAAAGGCACGTTGATGGATTACAACTAAGATGCTTGGATGCGGGGGAAGCCCGCGAGGCGATGGAATCAGTACATTCGAGAATTTATGGAGCCCATATGGGAGGAGCAGTACTAGCTAAGAAAATTATTAGGCAAGGCTTTTATTGGCTCACCATGGAAAGAGATTGTAACGAGTATGCGAAGAAATGTCACGATTGTCAAATCCACGGCGATTGCAGTCATCTTCCGGCCATGGAATTACACGTACTAGCACCTATTTGGCCATTCGCTGCTTAGGGCATTGACATCATTGGCAAAGTAAGGCCTAATGCTTCAAATGGATATAAGTTTATTGCAGTCGCCATCGATTATTTCACCAAGTGGGTAGAAGCAGAGTCGTTTAGCAAACTGGGATCCAAGCAGATGAGAAAGTTCATTGAAAGACACTTGATCACCAGGTTCGGAGTGCCTCATCACATGATCACGGATAACGGAGTCCAGTTTCAGGGGGAAGTAAGGAATCTTTTCCGAGAATATGGCATTGAACATCACAGGTCTTCTCCGTACCGTCCACAGGCTAATGTGGCAGTAGAAGCAGCTAATAAGAACCTTAAAAGGATCCTCGTAAAGACGGTGGAATCACATCGGAATTGGCATGAGCACTTCCCACTCGAGTTGTGGGCTTATCGCACGACAGTCAGAACCTCGACTGGGGCAACACCATTCTCCTTGGTATACGGAACAGAAGCAGTCCTGCCGATTGAGATCGAAAAGCGATCGTTGAGAATCGCAGTGGAAGCAGAAATTCCCGAGGCGGAATGGGTAAAGAGGCGATGCGAGCAGTTGGCTTTAGTTGATGAGAAAAGGATGGAAGCCCTTTACCATGTACAGTTGTATCAAAGAAGGATGGCTCGGGCTTTCAATAAAAAAGTCAAGACCAGCCCTATCAAAGAAGGAGATTTGGTGCTGAAACAGATCCGTGTGACGCACACCGACCCGAGGGGGAAGTTCAGGCCTAACTAGGAAGGACCATTCGTCGTGAAGAAGATACTAAGCAAAGGAGCGGTGAAGTTAACCACAATGGACGGCATGGAATTCTCCGAACCTACCAATCTGGATAGGCTTAAGAAATACTTTTCGTAAAAAAAAAAAAAAAAAAAAAGAAAAATAAAGAAAAATTCCCGATAGGTCGAAAACCCGCAAAGGGCGACCTATGCAACAATAAGGGAAATCCCAATGGGTGAAAACCCGAAAGGGCGCTCATTTAAAAATTCCGGGATAGTAAAAGGAGAGGAGGAAAATCGCCGGGATCCGAAAACCGAAAGGCGGGTCCTGGTAACAATAATTATAACTTGAGCAATTACAAAAACAATGTATAAGAGACTAAGTATTTCTGTTGTTTGTAAATAAATAAAGGCATGAATATATTTGACGAGAATGATTGGAATCATCATAATCTACTAAAGGCATGGTAATATGAATCACGAGTTATACATTTCCTATCCTACTTTTCACAAAAAGCCTACCTACTATCCACCCCACTCCCTATACATCAGCTATACATCGGAGAAACCCTAATAAAAGCTACAAAGCAACAATGAAAGCTACGAGCCTAATACGGAGGGAAGTCCCAATAGTTCTCAAAATCTCTCAAGTGAGATGCCCGCTCCGCAGATAGTGTCTCCTCGGCAGCACGCGCTCTCTCATCAGAAGCTCGCGCTCTCTCATCAGAAACCCATGCTCTCTCATCAGCAGCTCGTGCTCTCTCCTCTGCAGCAAGGCGTCTGATCGACTCATCACGCGCCCTCTCCTCGACGGCAAGGCGACCCTCAGTCTCCCGTCGCATCACTCCCGACCAGTGGTCGTTCCTCTCTTGATACACACGACCAACTCGGGCATCAGCTTCCCACACTAGCTCACTCTGTCTCCGCTCATGGGCATGAAGATCACTCTACAAAAAAAACAAACAAACAAAAAACAGATAAGAGGCAGCATAGGCAAAAACATAAATCATACATACATGCATACATTTCACTACACTAAAGTACAATAATGATACATACCAGGTGGTCGGTGCAGCGCAAGCTGAGGCAATCTCGTAGGAAGCTGGATAGATCCACGTAGTCTGTACATGTCTCCCTAGTGGTCAGTGAAGCGTCCGAGGGATCAAACGGGACCCTCGAGGAGAAGATAGGAGGGGCCGCCTCAAATCCCGCATAAGGTGTCCCAGACTCGTCATAGCGGATCGTAGAATAATCCCTCCCGTAGCCTGGTATAGGCACGCCTATGGACGATCTCTCCGGTCGGGCTGCGCTGGAGGACTCACCGACGAAGTAGGGCTGCTCGCGCGCTGGTGTCTGAGTCTGAGTGCCATCAAAAAAATCAGATAAGTGGGCACTCCTCCAAGATCCCTCCTGCAAAAAAAAAAAAAAAAAACACACAATAAAACCTCCGAGCATATCATGAATAAAATGAAAAGAGGGCGAAATCACTTACTGGAACCTCCGCCTGACCAAAGACGGCCTCGATCGCCTCTCTCGAAAACACATCCGCCACTGGATCTACCTCCATCTCTGCCGACGGGGCATCCCTCGCGCTCAGTAAAGTAGACAAATAAGGCTCGCGGCCCCCGGCATGAATCCAGACCACTCTACCGACAAAACGGCAGGTCAGATCTCGACGAATGGTCGATAAGGGCAGAGTCCGTACCGCGAACATAGAGATGGGGATCTCACCCGGCGTCCAATGAGCGTCTCTAACCCCGGTAATGCCTCGATCCCCTAGATACCACGCCCGCACGCAGGGGCCGGTGAGCACACACTGCTGCTCCTGGATCATCGACACGTATGCATACTCAGGGCCGAAGTCGAGGTCATCCCACCTGAACTGAATCTAAAGCAAAATACACAAAGAGAAAGTCAGAAAGGCTCAAACCAAAATCTGGCACGATGGGGCAAAACCTACCTGACTCAGGGTCAGCGAGTCGATCCGATCCAGAAGCCGCGACACTGTCCGACTCCTCTCAGCGCTCAAGTCGAAGTCCCTCTATCGAGTCATAAATGGCGGCCTCGGCACTCTCGGTCGAGGTCGAGACCGGCTAGAAAGGATGTGTCTCTCGTATACCCACACCTGCGGTAAAAACAAGGACTAGGAGTGTGAAAAATGCGAAAAAGATAAGACGGATAAGTCAAGAAGGCGTCACGTACCAACAGGGCAAAGGTATAACCGCCGAAGTCCTTGCGCTTCCGGCAAGTCAGATCCAAGAACTTGTAAAGAAAGGCTAAGCCTGCCCCTGCCCAATCATAAGAAGCCGCTGCATCCAGATCGCTAAGTGCCTGAATAAGACCTGCGTGTACCTTCCCGCCCTTCGTGCGGAAAATCGTCTCACTCAGAGCATATACTAAGAAACTACGAACCGCCAGGTCGGTAGCGTCAGTCTCGCAGAAATCACGTCTACTCAAGAGGCTCGCGGTAGAGACAAACTTCGCCGGAGTAGACTTGGCGCATAGGCGAACTCCCGGTCCAATCAAGGTAGCAAGCCTAGCGGGGTCGACCCGTGGTCGCATCATACCAAAGTGGAAAGGGACGGGAGTGTTGCTCCTTCGCAATCCTGTCAACAGCGAAAAATCTCGAGGCGAGATGGTCATCTCCCCAAAGAAAAGGTGGAAGGTGTGGGTCGAGTCAACCCACCGCTCGCATAAGGCCCGTAGGCCAAAAGGATCGCATACCCCATTGGTGCGGGGCAGCGCTGCAATAAAGGGCTCGAAGCCCAACTCCTGCACAAGGGCTCTCGCCGCGGCACCTAGCCTATCATACCATGAGAGAACCTCGGCGGTGGTCCCCGAAATCTCAATGAACTAAAAAAGAACAAGATAAGAAAATTTAAATACAGCTCCTAAAGCAGGCAATTGAAAAGAACGCGTTAAGACTAGGTATTCTTCCATTTTCTAACCTAGAGACATCCGGTCAGTTAGGACCAATTTTCTGCAAAAATCTCTCATGTAGGGTCCTTCACGTAAGGTTGAGTCAATTCTTTGATCCGCTCTCGTCTGCGGCGACGAGGAGCATAGATTAGGTTCTACTATTCACGTGCATTAGCTAAGTTTTTACTATTCACGTTTTTACTATTCACGTGCACTATTCACGTTGTCACTATTCACGTGCATTAGCTAAGTTTTACTATTCACGTGTACTATTCACGTTTTTTCTATTCGCGTGCATTAGCTAAGTTTTTACTATTCACGTTCGTTAGCTAAGTTTTTACTATTCACGTTCTACTATTCACGTGCGTTAGCTAAGTTTTTACTATTCACGTTGTCACTATTCACGTTTTTACTATTCACGTGCACTATTCACATTTTTACTATTCACATCGTTTTTACTGTTAACATGCATAAATTCGTAGTGTACTATTCACATGCATATAGCGCGCATTCTTACAAAACAAACAGGTATTACGTGTAAATAAAGGAATTCACGTTTTCTAGCTAAAGTCCTCTAAGGCAGTCTAAGAGTTGGCATGCAAATCATGTTCGTATAGGAATGCTAAAGCCTAGAGTTCAAATCAAATAAAAGTGAGAAACCACTTACCTCATTGCAGCGTGTCCTGCTCAAGTGTGTTGTAGGGTCGTGGAAGGTATCCACTCTATCCAGGTTTACGTAAACCTCGTCCATGCCTCTGGTGCCATCCCATTCGTCTAAATCCATCCCGAGAATAACCCAAATTGAAGTCTAGTGAGAGAAAGAGGAGAGAGAAGGTGTGGGGTTGAAATGAAACCCCACCACCTTATATAGGAAAAGGGAATGGCATTCCCGTAAATAGTGAAAAAAGTACGATTTGACATAAAGGTAAAAAGTAAATAATTAATTACCAGGTGCACAGACCTCCGATTTGCAGTCCGTTTCAGCCTGCATTTCTCCCAGACAGTGACTAACATTGTCAAAATATCAATTCCAGACAACAGCTAATTTTTACAGAACAATGACACCAGTCGAAATACAGACGACAATCAACAGAAAAACAATCAGTAGTCTATTTCATTTCGGACTCAGACGTGTGCCCATCGAATCGTCGAGATGATAGCTCTAGTGAGAAAGTACAGACAACCGTGTGGTAAGAAAATCCAGAAACAGAACCCGCTTTTTTGCCATTTGACTCACGGTCGCAGACCGAAGTTGCTTTTGAGCCATTTGACTCTCGGTCGCAGACCGGAGTTGCTTTTGAGCCATTTGACTCTCGGTCGCAGACCGGAGTTGCTTTTGAGCCATTTGACTCACGGTCGCAGACCGGAGTTGCTTTTGAGCCATCTGACTCACGGTCGCAGACCGGAGTTGCTTTTGAGCCATCTGACTCACGGTCGCAGACCGGAGTTGCTTTTGAGCCATCTGACTCACGGTCGCAGACTGGAGTTGCTTTTGAGCCATCTGACTCACGGTCGCAGATCGGAGTTGCTTTTGAGCCATCTGACTCATGGTCGCAGACCGGAGTTGCTTTTGAGCCATATTTACCTAAGATCGTAGACTAGGGTAGCGGTTTAGCCATTATCCCCACAGTCGTAAATCAGGGTAGCTGTTTAGCCATTATCCCCGTAATCTTGAAATAGGGTAGCAGTTTAGCCATTATCCCCGTAATCTTGAAATAGGGTAGCTTTTTAGCCATTATCCCCGTGATCTTGAAATAGGGTAGCTGTTTAGCCATTATCCCCGCGATCTTGAAATAGGGTAGCGGTTTAGCCATTATCCCCATAGTCGTAAATCAGGTATCCCCGTAATCTTGAAATAGGGTAGCCGTATAGCCATTATCCCCGCGGTCATAAACTAGGGTAGCTATTTAGCCATTATCCCCGCGATCGTGAACTAGGGTGCAGCCCGAAGCAGAGTCTGATGCAGTCAGAGAGCAACGCCAGAGCGCGCAGCGCAAAGGTCAGGTATGTTTCCTCCTACTCGTTACGTGACTTTTACTTTTATATGTTTTACATTGCATGTGTTACGTTAGCAAAAACGTTTTCGAACCACACACATCACTGTCAAAATAGAAAAGTAAGGGCAACTGTAGACACCGAGTCGGAGGACCTGTGACGAAAACCTGAAACAAGACGGTCGAAGCGATTGATTCCGGAAGTTTTGAAAAATATATAAAGAATAATAAGCTGAGGAAAATTAACGGCACGGCGCGGGCACGCAACGGCATCCCGCACGCGGACGACGATGGTCGAACGCCCGCTTGACGACTCGAGACGTGCGCGCGGCGTCCGTCGGACGCACCGCGAGTGGCACGCTCTCGACGCCCGGGGCAATGCCTGGGACCGCTGGCGGTGCCCGCCCTCGTGGGCCGTTGAGCACACGTGCCTGGCGGCGCGAGGCGCGCGTTCGGCGGCCGCGACGCGCGAGAGTCTAGCTGCGCGGAACGCGCGCTCGGCTGTCACGGAGTGCACGCGTCCGACGGCGCGGGGCACGCCCCGGGGGTCGCCGGGCGGGCACCCAACCACGTCGGGCGAACGCCCAACGCGTCGGGCGGACGCCCGACGAGGGTTGGGCGCGGGCGCCCAACCTCGCGTTGGGCGCTCGCCCAACGCCGTTGGGCGATCGCCCAACGAAAGTTGGGCGATCGCCCAACATTGTTGGGCGGCCACCCAACTATTGTTGGGCGGCCGCCCAACCACAATGGGCGACGCCCAATTTTTTTTGGGCGTCGCCCATTGTTCCGGGATCCGTTTCCCTATATAAGGGCACGGATCCCAAGGTAAAAGGGGCCTTTGGAGGGGGAAAACTTTCTCACTCTAAACATTTTTAGAGAGAGAGAGTGGATTTTTTTTGAGAAAAATATTTTTTTTTCTCAAAAATTCCAAATTTCCTAAGTTCAATTTTTACTAAATTTTTATTAATATCGGGAGCTCGCGGTTCGTGGAATCAATCGGCTTCGACTGTCAGATACCGAATCAAAGGTATTATCCGAGGACTAGACTCTTTATTTTATATTCTCTCCTTCTATTTATTTTTTTTATGCTATAGTTTTTATTCCTTTAGTTATTTATTTATTTTGTCACGTTTTATTTAATTAACGTATTTATTTAATTTTCGTTTCGTGTTAAATAAAACTCGGGTTTTGTTTTAAAATAAAAACCTCGTTTTGGATATCCCAATACGAACCGTGATCCGATAAAAAGGTAGTTCGGGTGTCGAAAATGTTGTAATTATAAGTTTTTAATTTAAAAGAGGTTTTCAAATAACATTTTAAAATAAAAACATCGTTTTAGGAACTTCCGTTTTCGACTATGATCCATCTTTGGTAGTTCGGAAGTCCAAAACGATTGAATTAGATTTAATTTAAAGCTTTTGAATAAATCTGAAAAATATTGGAGTGCTGCTGTAATTTGCCAATTCTGTCACTAAATGCTGTTTACCGACGGATTTTCCGTCGGTAAATCTGCCAAAATGTAAAAAATACCATTTCGGTCCCTTTTTCTTAACTTTTAGACTTTTAATCCTTAGTATATAAATATATAATAATGTAATATATTCTTTTCAAATTGTTTTAAAACTTCAACATATATAATTATTTTAGGAGATTGGTATTCCATTTTTTATTCTAATTTTTTTGTATATGTACATATTACTTTCTTTTTATTATTATTCATTTAAATTACATTAAATTCTATTTTAAATGTTATTTACTTGGGCATTTTGGGAGATAATTAGTAGATATTGGGGGATGAACATATAGTCTTTTTGACATTAGGATTATATTAGTTATGTATATATATATAGTTTTGGGGTATATTTGGGTTATCTTAATTATTGTTAAATAAAATTATTTTGAGTGATAAAGGCTATTTTCCTATTTATGAATTTCATTCACTATTTTTTTATGTTTAAAGTATAAATATATTATTTTCATTATTCTTTCTTATATATGTATTAGATAATATATTTTCTTTTACTCTTATTTTATGTCTTTTGGGCTAAAATGTGTAAATATATATCTATATTATTTTCTTTATTTCTTTTGGTCATTTATAAGTCCATGTTTCAAATGGGCTTCACTTGGAAAAATTAAATTTTGGGCCTAAATGTGTTTATTGATGTAATTATAATAGTTAGAGAGTCCATTAAATAAGTGGGGAAAATAAGTCACAAAAAGAGAGTTTTCAATTAAATTATTTAAGCTAATGAGCTTTCTTAAATCTCTAATGTAGATAAATAGAGTCATTTTGGTTGATATTTCAAATCGTTTTCTAAACACCACGTTTTAAAACCTTAGTCCGTTCCAACGACGGATTAAGCTAACATTGTAATCAAAATCGTTTTCTTTGTTAATAATGGAGATTTTGAATCGCTTTCTTAATGAATTTGTACAAAATAAAATTGACTTGTATGTTTAACCACGTTTTCTTATTAAAAAGCTTTTACTTTAACGTTTTCAATTACTCGAGTCGTTCCAACGGCGACTCGGGTAAGCTTCATCAAACGGGGTTTTAAAACGTACCTAAATCGTTCCAACGGCGATTAAGGTGCGAACCAGGTAATAAACATCGTTTTGGGGAAATAAGTTAATGTAGAATAGACACACAACATAACATTTAAATACGGTTGTAAATAAATCACTTCTTTCTTCCCCCTCTCTGTGTATGTATAAACATAAATGGGTGATTCTTTACTGATGTGGCTTTTCAATATCATATGCTCAAAATGGTTTCCAAAAAGAGAAAGAAAATGGTTTCAAATGAATTTTAAACTTAAAGAAGTATACGATTAGTCCGTTATCGCCTAACATGCTGAGTAGGAGGCCGGTGGTTCATAACCGGGCGATGTCGGGGTGCCTAGTAGCCTTTCTCCGGAAAGGAGCTAGCCTTCTCGGCTCGTACCTAAGTTTTCCGAACCCACACCGGTCTCCCGCAAGGGATCGGTGTTCATTTTCCCATTCGTGGGTGGCGACTCTTCCATATCTCCGAGCTCCGGTCCTGCCGAGCAGCTTGATTCCGCGATTGGTTGCTTTCGGCGCCAATCACTGCTTACGTCGCCATGAGGTTGTCCACCCCCGGTCCGCCCGGGAGATTAGGCCGCGGCACCTCGTCTAACACTTACTATTTCAAGTATTTTTAGGGTGATTTTATTTAACTAAATGATCCTTAGAAATAAAATCTAAACAAAACAAACAAAAAAAAATTGTTAATATAATCGTTGAAAAACTGGTGTCCATGGCAGACTGTAGTGGTTCTAATTCCTTCAAAATTGACAATAAATAATTCAATTGAGAAAAATTGGAAGATAAAATCCTACTCAAACATATTTCCCAAACTTAGACAAAAATCAAAAAATAAAAATTCTCATTTTCTTTCAATCCCATTAATAGAAATTAAGATAGCTAGCTTGTCCCATTGCATTAAAATTCTTGATGAATAAATAAATACTAATTAATTAGTTCATAATTACATTATAAAAGATCAATTAATTAATAAATTTCCAAAGATTAATATGGAACGAAAAGGAAATGCTTCACTTCAGTTTACACCAACATGGGCAATTGCAATTATTTGTTTGTGTATTATTTTAATTTCATTTTCTCTTGAAGCTGTTCTTCACTTCATCAGAGAAGTAAGTATTTAATTAATTAATTAGTTTTTTTTTATGTTTAATAATAATAATTAAATGGAAGTTGATTAATTTCTCTGTCAGTTACTCGCAAAAAGAAGAAGAAAATCTCTTGTTAGAGCCATGGAAAAGATCGAAACAGGTTTAATTAATAATTAATTAGTGATTTTATTTATTTATTTATTTTATATAGTTTAATTAGTGATGTTTTTGATTTGATATGATTATAGAGATGATGACGATGGGATTCATATCGTTGCTTCTTACAATATCAGAAGTTCCAATATCAAAAATATGTGTGAGAGGAGATGTTGTTAACTCCTTTCATCCTTGTAAAAAACATCCTCGTATTTCACTTGCTGCTACAACACATGTTTCTGGTCTTTCCTCCGACAGCATAGGCCAATCTTTTTGCCAGGCAAAGGTGAGTTGGAGATATTCCTTTTTGTAATTTTTTCGGATTAATTGGGTAAATTTAATTGACAGCTTCACTGTCAGTTAAGTTTAAGGTGTATTTCATAAATTAAGATCAAAGCAATACCATATAAATGAAAAATGTGAAATTCAATGATTTTTTTTTGAAAGAAAACAAATTTCAGGGGTTTGTATACAAAATCTAAACTTATATGTACACCCGAATTTAAAAAAGATGGACGTCATTAAAAATGTATTTAATGATATTCAAACTTTTCTCTTACAATTAATAAAATCAACTTGAATGCAAATGGTCTTTTAATCATTTAAATTAAATATAAGGGTTAATTTTGTTCTTAGAGTCTAATTTGATAATGAGACTAAATTTCGATGGTCGTTTCCTTGATTTATGTTGGGAGCGGTCTCTTTTATACACTCCCACGATCAAGTTAGTGATGCGAGAGAAAGAATCTAACTCCTTTCTGAAGGTGTAAATTTGAGATAGCGAAGGATGCGTTTGACAGCCTTCCAATGATCAAGAGTTGGACTATGAAGAAACTGACTTACTTTATTTACCGCATAACAAATGTCCGGGCGTGTTATTGTCGCATATTGCAAGCCGCCGACGATTCGACGATATAACCCAGGATCAGAGAATGGTTCTCCCACATCTCTACTAAGTTTTGTGCTAGTGCAACTAGGAGTAGAAATACCCTTAGATTCATCCATTTTTGACTTTTGAAGAATATCAGTAATGTACTTCTGATGACATAAATGAAGATTATTATTTTTCCAAGAAGCTTCCATTCCAAGAAAGTAAGATAATCTGCCGAGGTCACGTATGGCGAAACGCCTTTGTAACTCTTTCACCAATTTGTCAATAGAAGTTGTGCAATTACCGGTAACTAAGATGTCATCCACATAAATTAAACAATAGAGCTGAATACCGTTTAATCGTAAGAAGTAAAGTGAAGAGTCAGCCTTTGAGCTTTGAAAACCAAGAGAGGAAAGGGCTTGTGTTAAGCACCGATGCCACATACGTGGTGCTTGTTTGAGACCGTAAAGACTTTTCTTCAATTTACAGACATGATTCGGATAATCCGGATGCACAAAGCCAGGTGGTTGCTGCATATAAACAACTTCATCCAAAGTACCATGCAAAAAGGCATTACTAACATCAAGTTGTTTAATGGACCAAGAGTATGTTACCGCAATGGAGAGAATTAACCGAATGGTTGTGGGTTTGATAACCGGGCTGAATGTTTGATCGTAATCAAACCCGGGTCGTTGATGATAACCCTTTGCAACAAGGCGCGCCTTGTGTCGACTAATAGTGCCATCGGGATTAAGTTTGACACGATAGACCCAAAGACTTCCAATAGTATTAGCAGCTTCATGTTCGGGCACTAATTCCCAAGTGCCATTAGTAATAAGAGCATTGTACTCTTCACGCATAGCATCACGCCATTCGGGACTCTTCATAGCTTGAGTGTAGCAAGAGGGAGTAGGGACAGTAGTTATACTTTGCAGGGCTTTAGGTTTTAATGATCCCGTTTGCTTACGGGTTACCATGGGGTGATTTCGAGTAGGTTGGACCTTTCGGGTAGGCTGGACCTTTTTAGTGGTCTGGGCAGGGGGCTGAGTTGTATTAGGAAGAATTTGTGTAGGAGGAGGTACTGGAGTAGGGTGAAAGGGAATTATGTCCCTAATAGGTGAGGTAATAGTGTTGGGTGAGTAATTTGGTGGGTGTGTTGGAGCAGTAGGCGGTATAGCTGCGAATGGTTGTGTAGCAGCTGGAAAAGTGACTGAAACCGGCACATTCGAATGATTGGAGTCGGATTCAAGATGCCACTCACGTTCTAACATTTGATAGGGAAACTCCTGTTCATTGAAAATAACATGGCGTGAGATAAAAAATTTGTTGTTAAGTAAATCATAGCATTTATAACCTTTATGAACCTTGCTATAGCCAAGAAAGATGCATTTACGAGAACGAGGAAGCAATTTATTTGAATTGTAAGGTTTAAGCCAAGGATAGCACAAACAACCAAAAGGGCGAAAGAGGTTATAATCCGGTACGCATCCAAACAATTTTTCATATGGAGTTTTGTAATCAAGAAGTTTAGATGGTAATCGGTTTATGACATATATAGCACAATCAAATGCATAGGTCCAAAATTGATTAGGCAATTTGGCATGAGACAATAGTGAAAGACCCGTTTCAATAATGTGACGGTGTTTTCTTTCCGCACACCCATTTTGTTCAGGGGTGTAAGGGCAAGAAACACGTTGATTAATTCCGTGATCACTTAGATATTTAGACAAGGCTTGAAATTCACCGCCCCAATCAGATTGAAAATTAATAATTGGTCGGTTGAAATATTTTTCAACTAGTGTACGGAATTTGACAAAGACATTGAAGACTTCCGATTTGTAACGAATAAAAAATAGCCAAGTAAATTTACTATAATGATCATAAAATGTCACATAGAAGCGAAAATTGTCATGAGAATTTACAGGAGCCGGGCCCCAAACATCTGAACATACTAATTCCAAAGGATAAGAAGCAACAAAGGAAGAAGAAGTAAAAGGGAGGCGGTGTGCCTTACTAACGCAACATGAGTCACATAAGGAGATATCTTTATTAGAATCAAACTTGAGATTATTTAAAGCAACAGTTTTCTTAACAATTGGATAATTAGCATGACCCAAACGGGCATGCCATAACGGAAGACTAATATTAAATGCTTGAACCCGAGATGGATTTGGGGACGGAAGAGACATGGTGTAAAGACCATGTTTATTGAATCCTCGATAAATCTCCTTCTTTGTCTTCAAATCCTTCAAAACAAAGTGATTAGCAAAGAATTCAATAGAAATAGGGTTAGATTGGGTTAGAGAGGAAACAGAAAGCAGATTATTCACAGTTTTAGGAACATGAAGAATTTGTTGAAATTTAACAGGAACATTGGAAATTGAAAACGAAGAATTACCAATATGGGAAATAGGGATAGAATGGCCATTACCTACAACAACTTCTTCAGGACCACTATATTCATTGTGAACATGAAGATTCCCGAGATCAGCTGTAAGATGATGAGTGGCACCCGAATCCAATAGCCAATCAGTAGAAGCCGAATGTGAAGAAACAACCATGTTGGAGGCGGGTTTGAAGGAGGTTCGCTGGTTACGGGGAAAACGTGGCGAAGGACATTGTTTTGCAATATGTCCAGTCCCTTTACAATTATGACAAGTGAGAGAGGTAACATCCAGTGGAGAAGATGAGCTCCTAATTTGTTTACTGTAATGTGGAAGTGGCAGAATTCCACGGCCAGTAGAAGGTGGGAAAGAATGGGAGCGAGCACGGCTCCATCCACGGCCTTGCGTGCGAGCAGAATAATGAACAGAAGGAGTGAAAGATGCAGCCATATTTTCACGATTAATTTGTCTTTCTTCAGAGAGAAGAAGCCCAGTCAGATCATCAAAGGAAATTTCTTCATGTCTTGCATTCAGTGCCCTAGTAAAGGGCTTATAAGGATCGTTGAGCCCTTGAAGAATAGTTGAAATAAACTCATCAGATTCAATTGGACTCTGCAAGGCAGTAAGTTCATCAGAAATTGATTTGGCACGGTGAAGATACACAACAACAGTATCATTGTTTTGACGAAGCTCATGAAGACGTAGCTTTAGATCACGCTTCATAGCCTTTGATCCAACAGAATAGGATTTAGTAAGCTTGTCCCAAGCAGTGGCTGCAGTTTCAGCGCCAACAATTTGAGGGATTACACCCTTGGTAAGAGAAGAAATTATTAAACTCAAGACCTGTTGGTCTTTTTGTTCCCATTCTTCAAAGGCAAGATTGGGAGCACCTGTCGGCAGATTCTTTGGAGGAACAGGTTTGGAGGAATCAATGTGACTTGCCAATTTGTGGCCTTTTAGAATTGGAAGAATTTGAGTTTTCCAGATCAAGTAATTGGTAGGAGTTAATTTTTCTGAGATTTGAGATGTAAGGGAAGAGAAGGAAGGGGAATTGGCATTGGAACTGCATTGAGCAGAATTAGTGTTGGCCATGGCAGAAGAAAAACTCGAGAAGAAGAGAAGAAGAGAAAAAAAAAGGTCAGAGTTGTTAAACCTCTGAGTGGCTCCATACCATGAAAGAGTTGTATTTCTCTGTGATTGAATTGGGATTTACAAGTAGTATTTAAAGAGATTGTACAGATGAGGTAGCTACAAAATAGGAGTTGTTACAACAGATAATAATACAGAGATAAGGAGAATTCAAATTAGATGGACCAAGTCTAGGGCATCTCAATTTGGAACCGTAAGACTATAATAACCTTAACACTTTCTTGAAGGTCTTACATGCCCTTTTATAGGCTTTAAACTTGATGGGAGATTACCTTACAGTCCCTTATCCATATGGCCCAACTATCCTTCTTGGAGGGCTCCGGCGTAATAGATTGACTAACAGGATTCGGACTGCGAGTTTTTGATTCAGCGTTTCCGTGCCTTTTCCCTTTACGGGCCTTCGGAAAAAAAACCCATTTTCCACGTCAGAAGTCTCTCCCCACCCCTTTATGGCCCTTGAGGTTATTTGGAAAAACCCATGACCAGATGGGACTCCAACAATTTTGGAGGTAGTCAATGCGAAAAAAACATGTTGTGCCAAGATTCCCTTGACGTTGTCTACTAGGATTGAGGAGAGTTGTGTCCCTAGTTTAAAGATATGGTCGTTGTTGAGGTTAAGTCTTCCAAAGGCTCCAAAGGTTGAGGGTTGTAGCTTCTTATATAAATATGATCTCATAATTGGTTCCGTTTATGAGAGCATAAATAGCCACCTCTAGGTTTATGAAATTTACCTGCCATGACATCTGGTGGAATCGTGCTAGCTAGCCTATTAGGTTGTATGGAGCTTTGGCAGATGTCAATCTCTCTACAAATAGATACTTGAGGAGGTCGAATTGATGGATTCAGCTCCAATTCCTTGTACCATTCATGAGCCACCACGGCCATAGTGGCGGGAAATATTGCATATGATGTGCTCGTTAGAGTAGAGATTGATCATGCTTATGAAAGTTATAAGTGTTCCCATATAAGGGTTGGGTTCCCATTGATTTCTTGAGTTATTCGCTTGGGTTCTTCTTGCTGGCTTTCTTGTGCGGCTGGACTTCCGGTGATCTTTTTGAATCACCTTTTGAGCTTCGATCATCTGCGTCTAGGTTTCGGGTTATTAGGCCTGTGTGAACTAGAAACTCCAGAGATTTTCCATTAGAGCAAGTTTAATGGGTGTTACAAGTTTGAAGATCCCTTACAGAATTAGGAGCTTCCTTTGGCTGGGAGTGAAGGATAGGTTGCTTACCAATGCTGATAGACACAGAAGGCATCTAGCGGTCTCAGGTGCCTGCAGTAGGTGTACAGGCCATATTGAAACCCTTTGTCATGCTCTTAGGGATTGCTCTAAGAGTATTGAGGTTTGGAAGAAAGTTCTCCCTCCTCACATTCTTCCTTCCTTCCTTGCCCATCCTGAGACTGACTGGTTCTACTTTGGGGTGAGTGGGAAGTTACTGGCCAATTTGGAGCATGGGGATATTATCTTTGCTATTATTTGCCACCAAATTTGGAAGTGGAGGAATGAGGAAATCTTTGGTGAGAGGAAGGTTCTTAATCATAACTTATCTGAGTTTTTCTCGAAAAAGCTCCTTTCTGTTATTGATAGTTTTAAAGGGGATTCCCTGGCCAGAGCTACTCAGAAGAAAGAGGTTCATCTTGTCGGTTGGGTTAGGCCTAAGGATGGGGTGGTGAAGCTTAATACGGATGGTTCTTGTCTCATTAGTGGGAGAATCGCGGCTGGAGGGGTTTTGAGGGATGGAGGGGGAGCCTGGTTGTCTGGTTTCACTCATAACCTGGGTATGGGCTCGTCTTTTTCAGCTGAGCTGTGGGGTATCCTCTCTGGTATCAAGCTTGCCAGGAGTCTGGGTGTCAAGAGGCTCTCTGTGGAGTCTGACAATAAGGAGGCCATTGATATGATCTCCGATAATCATGCTATTTGTCTGAATAGCCAAAACCTCATTAAAGCCATTAGGAGGCTTGTTTCCGTCTTTGAGTCTGTTGATTTCAGACATATCTACAGAGAGCAAAACCGAATTGCTGATCGCCTGGCTGCTGCTGGACATGAGGGGATGCTGGGAGTTACCACTCTTTCTAGTCCTCTTTCTTTTCTTTCTTCTCTTCTTCTTGAAGATAGGGTCGGGGTCAGCTTTCCTAGGCTGATCCCAGGTTAAGTTGTGCTTTGTTGTTTTCTTTCTTTTGTCTACCAAAAAAAAAACAAGTTTGTTACTTGTAACACTCATCCATTAAACACCCTGTAATATGGGTGTTACAATTTGTGATGAGTTGCAAACTGAAGCAACACACTAAATGGACCCCACTCTGCCACTATCTCTTATTTTTTTAGAATCCTTGCATTCTTTTTGGGTAAATAATTAGGTAAATAATTTTTAATTGCATAATAAATATAATTGTATGATAAGTGAGCCCTATTAAATAGTACGGTCCGGCTAACCTATGCCATAAGGCATAGGATAAGACATAATTAATACACTTTTTTGTTCAAAAAGATGTTTAGTTTTTCTAGGTAATCATATGCAATTAATAAAACATAATTAACTCACTCATTAGAATTTTAATAAAAAAACTCATGCATATATGGGTAATTAATTTATTAGTTCCTATATTTTGATAAAAACATACTGTTTAGTCACTGTGTTTTAAAAAACACACTGTTTAGTCCATATATTTTAAAAAACACACAGTAAGGTTCCTAACCTTTTTCTCGATGACCTTAATGTTTTTCTTGGTGAACTGTTTAGTCCCTACCGTTTTCCTAAACGGTAAAAATTTTAACAAACAGACGGAAAGACTAAACAGTTCATCGAGAAAAAGGTTAGGAACCTTACTGTGTGTTTTTAAAAATACGAGGACTAACTCACTGATTAGAACTTCAATAAAAAAACTCATGCATATATGGGTAATTAATTTATTAGTCCCTATATTTTGACAAAAACACACTGTTTAGTCCATGTGTTTTAAAAAACACACAGTAAGGTCCGTAACCTTTTTCTCGATGGCCTTAACGTTTTTCTTGGTGAACTGTTTAGTCCCTACAGTTTTCCTAAACAGTAAAATATTTAACAAACAGACGGAAAGACTAAACAGTTCATCGAGAAAAAGGTTAGAAACCTTACCGTGTGTTTTTGAAAATACGAGGACTAATCATTAGAACTTTAATAAAAAAAACTCATGCATATATGGGTAATTAATTTATTTAGTCACTGTGTTTTAAAAAACACACTGTTTAGTCCATGTGTTTTAAAAAAAAATACAGTAAGGTACCTAACCTTTTTCTCGATGTCCTTAACGTTTTTCTTGGTGAACTGTTTAGTCCTTACCGTTTTCCTAAATGGTAAAAAATTTAACAAACAGACGGAAAGACTAAACAATTTATCGAGAAAAAGGTCAGGAACTTTACCGTGTATTTTTTAAAATACGAGGACTAAACAGTATATTTTTTCAAAATATTAGGACTAATAAATTAATTACCCTACATATATTGGTGGAATTTTGGAGGTTTACCGAAAAAGGAAAGTAATTAATACCTATTAATTAGCATAATTAATACCTCTAGATCTTACTTTTTCTTTTTTTAATAGCATAATTAATACATAAACCTGTGCCTTATGGCACAGGTTAGATTAAGCGTAAATAGTATAGCAACAAATAAATATAGTGGGATGTCTTCTTGTGAGTGTTTCTAATTGTGAGGTGGCAAACAATTGTAACATTCTAAGTTACAACCACTGTACATACTCTTAGCTTCTTGGTAGGTGTTATAGTCCCGTCCTCCGAAGTTGTCTCTATGAAGATACTATACTCTAGGTTTTTGTTGATGGTGAATAGCTCCACTGCCTCTCTGGTCAGAGCTGGCTATAATTTCCCTAGTCGACATTGGCACTATAGGGGGAGTTCCTACTAATTTTAGTGTTCTTTGGATGGAAAGGGGAAGGACCATTGGTGTTTTCTATGCACAACCCATAAAATGATGTGATAATCAAACTGAAGTTGCTTGGGCTGCTTGACATGTGACGGAAGTGATCGTCCGCATACACTCTAACCATCGCGTCAGTGACATGAGTGATTAAGGGGAGAGAGAGAATCCCACCTATTTCTTGGAGGCCTTAAATGCTTTTTTATATCTTTTTACGTTAAATACATGAATATCATAATTAAGTACAAAATTACAATTAAATCATATTACCAAGCTTAATTCTTAATATGTCATTATTCTCTATATATTATGATTTTACATCATGATTTAAAAATTTTACGCTCCAATTTATAAATCATAAATCCTAGAAAATATATTCTAGACTTCTAATTTATAAATTCTAATCTTTAAAATATATTAAAAGTATTGATTTTACTAGTTTGATATAATCCAAAATTATGACTTGATATAGTTGTAAATAGTTTTAAAAAGATGAATTTCTGTGTAATTTTCCTTATCTTTTAGACTTAACGAGAGATTATGTTACAATACCCATTTCCATGGGGCCAAGTAATTCTCTTTTACGGGCTCGAATGTAATGGGTCAACGAATGGGTTTCGGATGGCGAGTCTTAACTTTAGTAGTTCCGGTCGTTTTCCTTTTCTAGACCTTGATATTATTTAGGAAATTTAATTTCCCACAATAGAGTCAATTAAGAAAGTTACTTTTATGCTTGTCGTACGAAACGCTTCAATGTTAGCCCATTTAGTTGAAACTCAAAATCATTTTACACTTTTTCAAGGGATTCTTTGCAATTTTCATGAATATTTATATATGAAAGGACAAAATTGAGCGGGTTTTTTTTTTCAAGAGCAAAATTAAAGTAGGATTTTGTACCATAAGGTTAATATTAAACTTTGTTGTGATCTTTACCAATTTTAGTGATATAATTGACTCTTTCAAATATCATTTAAAAGTTATTTAAGAAACCTATAATTAATTAATTAATAAGATATAATTTTTAAAAATTGAGTAATTCCTATAAAAAAAAAGTTTTGTAGGAGAAGAAAAATTAACAATTATATTGGTTATATGAATAATGCAGGGAATGGTATCATTGATATCAAGGGAAGGAGTAGGACAACTTAAGAATTTCATTTCAGTGTTAGCAGTGTTTCATGTTTTCTACTGCATTTTGACTATGTTTCTTGGCATGGCAAAGGTAACTACTTATCAATCCCTATTTCTCATGGCCGTGAATTGATTAAGCTCGTTGTAGTCAATATTTTCGATGAGAATTTGGATTGAAATGTTTAAAGTGATTTTATTAGTATAAAATGGAAAAGCGAATTATTTTATTAATACAAAATTAACTTTTTGTGACCTTATTGGAATACTGTCCGAACTTTCACTGATTTTAGGCTTAATTTACCCTTTGTGGATCTCACCAACTCACTATCCCGCTTTTATAGAGCGAACTTGGACATACATGTCTCACATTTAGTCTGGTTGATCTAGGCTCGCACATAAAATTAGTTGAGCTTGAGATTTATATCAAAAGCTCAAGCTGATCTAGGTCCGTGCTTATATTATTAGAATATAATAAGTAGACATTTTACAAAAATAATAATATGAGAACACATGACTCAATAAAAAAAATCAGCTCATTATAGGCCGCTTTATGACTTAAATGAGCCATGACCTTACTTTTAAAATCTTAACTAGGATAAACATCCACATACTCTAAGATTGGTAAGGTTTGGCTCATGTTTGTACAACTAGTAAAAGGCGCGTTGTTATGTATAACTGTAGAGGGTAGTCTCTTTATTAGGTATACTGCCTTAGTAACATCAAAAGGGAAGAAGGTTTTGGGTAAGGAACTTTGCAAAAGTAACGCGCTAGTAACATTCATGATATCCTGATGTTTTTTCTCAACTTTTCCTTTCTATTGAGGAGTTTCAAGACAAGATTTTGGGTGAATAATGCCTAAATTTGCATAAAAATCAAACATATGGAACTCTATGCCATTGTCAGACTTGATAATTTTTCTTACGAAACTGTGTGCTGGCGCAGGAACCGAAATATTTCAATAATGATCTTGCCTCTCCCTTACCTTTCATCAATAAAATCTAAATATATATGCTATAGTCATCCACTATTTTAAGAAAATAATGTTGATTTGTGAATGATTCTTTAATTGGCCCTTATATATCAATGTGAATCAAGTTAAAACAGACTAAAAAGTAATATTGCTTAATTGAAATGGAAATTTCTTTTTCATTGATAATTGACATACATAACAAGGCTTGGACACTTGAGATTACAATGTAAAAGTACGCCTTCTAACTTTTGCATTCTTTGTGAAGACGAATGTCCAAGTCTCTTGTGCCAAATGTACTCATAAAAAACTGGCGCAACTAAAACTTTTGAATCTGTAAAACTAAAAGAATTTGGTTAAACTAAAGCTACATTCCTTCCTTTATAATTTGGAGGATATCCATGCTTTTTATAGCATGTGTCCTTTTTGTACCCTGTTGTGTCACAGTATGTGCAATATGTCTATTTGTTATTGTAGTGTGATACTTCGTCACTCCAATTGCTTTTTTTCTTGAAGTTATGGATATCCTTCACCATCTCTAAAATTCGCAATGAATCACCTTGTGAAAAACGATTGTGAAGATACGTCCATATATCATAAGCCTTAGATGATGCTTTGTGCTATCTGCTACGAAACTGCATGAATGAGCCATGAAACCACCAACGTATTACACCTCTGCCCATTTGAATACATAGGATCTTTAGCCGCTCGAGCTACAATGGATCCATCAACAAGTCCAAATTTATTTTTAGACATAAGAGCAACCTTAACCGATCTTGATCACTAACAATAGTTAGGTCTGGTGAGAACAATAGAAACAAGAAAAAGAGTAGGCGTCTCATTATTGCAACATAGTGAGGACTATCATGAGTTACAACCACCATTGAAGTGAGATTTGAGAAGAAGAAGATTAGTAGAAGAGTGTTTTTAACTCTGATACAATTTTGAGAAATTGATATAAAATCAGTTAGAAATTAACTATTTCTTATTGAATCAAAAAGGAAATTACATACTTATACTACAAGTTTGATAGGAAGGGGAGGGGGGGGGGGGGGGGTGGGGGAATGAAAGAAAAGATTGGGTAATGATGAAAGCTGAAAATAATTAATGAAATTAGCAATAGGGTAGTGCACATGTGCATCCATGTCCTTGGTTGTGACTAGTTAAGAAAGCTAAAAAGGTAGTTTGATAGGAGAGAGTATGATGAGGAGCACATTTCATGAAAGTGGGTGAAACTAATATTGGAAGTAACTGAAATTATAAGAAATTGATAAAGTGTGTACTTAAAAAGCTCGACTATGTTCAGATGGTTTTATAAACGAGTCCAACTTGAGAATGATTTTGAGGTTCGATTCGTAAATGAGTCGAGTTTGAGCGTTACGAAACTTGATTTGAAAGTTCATGATCATGCTCGGTTATAGTTTCGTGAAAAAAACTTGATTATAATGTTTATGAACAGACTCACGAGCAAGTTCGGTCTGATTTTTTATAATAATACTTCTATAAAATGGAGAATATAAAACTACGTAGTTTTGTGTGAAATCTTGCCTTCGACTTCAATTTTTCATTTATCAATTTGTTCACGAGTTTTTCTCATGAGCTTGCTTATCAACATAATTAATAAGTTGTTCGTGAACAAAATTAACGAGCTGCGCACGACCGAATAGTTTTCTTAATAAACCGAGCCCGAACCAAGCTTGAACTGGGCTAATCCATTTCTAGCCAGCCAAGCATGAGCAGAGCAAGCTAGCTCGGCCAGTTACAACCTTACTTGTAGTTTTATTGTTTATAATCATAATATAATTTTTAATTTTACTTTATTTTTTTATATGAATATATTAGTTGGGCGGAGTAAGTTGGGCTTGAAAAATAGTTTTTCTTAGCCTGACCCAAAATATAATATTGGCTAGATTTGGACAAATAGTTACGACTCGAACCTGATTAGGTTAGATCCGACCTAGCCCATCAAAAAAGATATAAATAGTCTGTAAGGTTAGCTAAATTACAAACTCCTTTATCATTAATCATGTGTATATCTAGATTTTTTTATAGATATATATAGGTACTAGCAGAGGGCCCGTGCATTGCACGGGTTGCATATTTTTTTATTTCAATTAAATATCAATTTAGATTTATTTTCATTAATAGCATACATTTAAATGGCTACAAAATATGCTAGGTAAGTCTAATTTATTATTTATCACAAGTTTGATCTACATTGATGGTTATAATTTTTTTAATAAAATTAATCTTTTTCTATTAGATTATTAAGTGGGAAGTCTTTCAAAGTCCACAAATTTAGGAAATCTAACTAATATATGAAAAAATAATCCGATGCTGCTATTGTTAACAAATAACTTCACAATTTAAAAAATATATATTTTATACTTCATAATGAAAAAATGTAAAATATATAATTACATTAAAAGTGTAGTTTAAAAATAAAGAGATAAGGTGTAAAAATATCCCTAAAGTTTACGGTCAGGATCAATTTTATTTATAATTTCTAAAAATATGCAATTTTACTCCAATAATAGAGTGAAATTAAGTTATTATTTTTTAATAACTTCTTAATAACCCTGATATTATTTTCTCAAAAGAAAGTGATAAGAGCCAAATTTGACCCTATCGTATTAAATGATCCAAATTTAACTTTAACATTTCTAAGTAAGATTAAGTTTAGACTTTTGTTACAAAAAAATTGAAAAGACTGATTTGACTGTTATTTAACTTTCATATCAGAATTTCGAAACATCGATTATGTTGGAGACATATAAGTGAATTTCAAGATTAAGTTTAGACTTTTGATACAAATTCTACGTGCTCATTAAGGTGCATGTGATCAAGACTGTATAAGTTAATTACAAATTATTGTTATGAAGTTGTCTATGGTTTTTGGGGAAGTATCAATTTAGGCTCTACGTACAAAATAGCATCAATATAGGTTTAACGTTTAAAAAATGTATCAATTTAGGTCTCGATAACGGATTGGACACGTAATTCCTATTACTCCATTAAGTTTTGATTTCTCCCTCCACGTACAATTGACAGAACTTAACGAAGTAATATATTACGTGTCTCGTTCCGTTATCGTGATTTAAATTGTTAAACCTATATTGATTCTATTTTGTACGTTGAGCCTAAATTGATACTACCCTAAAATCCATAGGCTTATTGTGGTACATTATCCCAAATATTTATTGTTACTAATACAAATAACAGTAGTTACGTGAATTTTGTCCAATTTGAACATATGATTAAATAGGTAATTCAGGCAACAACTACCATTAAAAAAACACAGCTACTAATTACTGTTACTGTTAAATCTAACAAATGCTTGATGCATAATGTAGTAATTTAATGAGATACTCTTCTCAACTTGGATTATTAATCACTCCCTTGTGACTTAAAGAAAAGAACTGAAATTTCATGAGATAATAAACTAATGTGACATGTTTTTTAATTTAAACATAATGCCTTAACATAATGTGAAATGTCATATAATTTGAACTGCTAAAAATGATAGAGCCAAAATGTTTTTGTGAGGAAACAGATTCCAGTTACTCCCATCCCCAATTATCCTATTAATTAACCATCAAAATATTAAACATAAGATGATATATTTTATGCTTTCATAAATAGTTATCATATATATTAAGTAATTCAATATTCTTTGAGATACAAAGACCTTCAATTTCGAATTGAATGACATTGAAACAACATAAAATTGAAGCTTGCAATTGCTATCTAGAATTAAAATCATATATTGGTGCCTCCTTCTGCTGACTTGCGTGGAACCTGGAAGAAATGCAAACTTGACACACCAAATTGTAACACAACTCAGATAGACATTTATCAAGGTCGGTATCTGCTCATTGCTCACCAATTTCGTGTGAATTTTGGGTTTGATAATATTTTGTCATACTGCTTCTTTCTAATCTTCTGCCTATAATGAGAATATCCAAGCAAAGAAATATATAAAAAAAAAGAGAATAAAAAAAAGTGTAACAGTAACAGTAATTAATTTAAAGGTGTATAAACAACTTTTATATTAAGACATAGAAATTAGAAATTGCAATTCAGATTATAACAACAGTAAATATATGAAATCCCTTAAATTAATAAAATTGCTTCAGATTGAGTGCTATTGATGAGTCAAAAAGGCTTCAAATTGTGTAGGACTTACAACTCTTAAGTTTGAGTAAAGAAGCAGATAGGCCCATCAAAATAACTATGAAAAAGATGGAATAGCGGTAAAGTACAGTATTACAAACATAAAAACAGCAAGCTACATGATCAAAATGAGTATCGATTTCTGAATGAAAAATTTCCATGAAAGCAGTGCAGCAAGTCCAAAATAACAAAACATATAGCCTTGGAATTTCTTTTTACGTCTGTCAGAATAAGTTAAACCTAACAATTTAAATTTTAGATCTGAACCTGCCCACCTAATTAGCTTGTTTAAAATCTAATGAATAAGGTCTTTTTAATGAATTGGGGAAAAGGAATGAATATCGACTTACCGTAATTGATTCTGCTCACATTTCAGTGTAGAACCATAGGGTCCATGTAAGAGAAGCACACCAGAATGAGGTAGCAATCAACATAAGATGTTCTGTTCATAAATTACAGTCGAACTCAAAATATTAAAAAATAAAAAATAACTATTGAAAAACAATGGAGATGAGGCTTATGAGCTTTGATTTGAGGGAATACTCAACAGATGGTTTTTCGAAGATGCTGGGCACAACAAAGATGGAAGGGAGATATTTGAAAGAATTCCAAAAACATTACTTGGTCCAGTCAAAAGCGAAACGATAGAGTATGCTTACTATTATCACAAAAATGGTATAAAAATGGTATCCAAAAGAAGAGGATTTAATTATGCTAAAAGATCATGCAACCGAGTTGATCTAAGAATGAGAATACCTGAGGTGTATCACACTCAATGAAGCCATAACCCAAGGTTGTAGGAGTGTCAGGAGTTTCAGGCATCCAAAGGCCATCCTGCTTGATAACAACGTGAGAGTAAATTTTTCGAATAACTCCTTCGAGCCTCTCAAATTTCGATCTAGGAATAACTGGTAGATTATCTACCACAATAATGTTCCCAAAACCAGCTTCAAAATCCAACTGCTCTTCTTGATAAACATCTTCATCATCACTGCAATAATCAAATAAAACAATAAAGCTCTGTCTTGCAGGAAACAATGTGGTTCCGTTGTAAATTGAGTAAGCAATTTTATAAAAGCTACAAATCAATCACTAAAATAGACTCTCATTATCTATTTCCAAATAGATTACATACTGAAAAAGGTTTCAATCTACAAATAACCAAACAAACCATATAATGCCCAAAACAGCACGGCAACGAATTTTCTTTATTTCCTTCCTATTTTCATATCATCCTATACTGATTCTATAGACTTCACAGAAATATCATAGTGAAACCGAAATGACCTAGCATTGCAGTAACCAAAGAAGCAGAAATTGGGAATATAGCTATGCACAAGTTTACTGGAATTCCAAACAGCCAAGGTAAAAAGTATTTGTTAAATTGGAACTTATCTACTTGATGATTCCGAAATTTTCGCCAGGAGGAAGGTGAATGGAACTGAGATCAAGCTGGGAAAGGTCGATTCCGGAAGCCGCCGCCCGCACTTCGATATCGTTCATTAACATGACGTCCGCCATGATTTCCTTCTTTTACTTTGGGGATTCTCCCTCTAGAATCTAGAGAGAGAGAACGCTTGCAGTGGTGAAGAATGAAATAGGCTCAAATGAGGGTTACGAAAAACCCCTAAACTTTTTTAGGAAAAAGAATCCAGTAGCAGCACCGAGGTAGCAATAAATTGAAGGAAAAGAATGTAGCAATAAATCATATTTGGGTGAGGGAAGAAGAGGCAGTTGAGGGAGAGAAGAAGTTCATACAGCCCGTGTGAGGAGTGATGAAGAGAAGTTGAGGGTGGCAGTTGAAAGGGCAGAGATTGAGAGGGAGAGAGACAGATTCTACATTAAAAATTCAAAAAATCCTTAAAATGACACATCTGATAAATTACCATTAGAGTGACACATGGCCAGTGAGGTTTCTGCTTTAATTTTTTTTTAGAAACAAGGTTTCTGCTTTAATAATAGTAATAGATATCGATAAATACCAATTACTTTTTCGAGACAACTAAACCTCAAAAACATATTGTTAATTTATATTTAAAATTGAGTGTCAATTACAGGAGTTCTTATATTAAACATATATATTCATGTCACTTTTTTTTTAAGTCTTCCATATTATTTAGAGGATTCCCAATTTACATTTGGACACGTATATTATGACTCTGCTTAATAATTAAAATAGTATGACCTTTTATAATATATGTAGAGGTCCATATAACACGTGACAAAAATATATGTGTAAGGTCCTAATAATTTCTCACATTTATAGGGATAAATGTTCGCTTTTACCATTAATATATAATTTCAATTTTACTTTTATTTTATAAATCACTGCAATTTTATTTTAAGGGTAAATTATACAAATAGTATTTTACTTTAGTTTTCACTATTTAAATTTCATTTTGTTCCGAAAATATTTTTCAAGTAAAAATGATTAAACAATTTAGTACATTTGACCCATTTAGACCATTTTTAATTCAAAATTGAGATTCATGTACACTCAACTAATATATAAATATAATAACACCATTTACTCTTTTCCCCTATCTCTGTCTCTCCAATTATCGAGCGACTGAAACCAGAGTTCGAATGGCTGAGAATAACTGAAACCTCGACTCGACAATAATGATTTTGCAAGTTATTTCAATATTGTTAATTAACCTCTTTGGAATTAATAATTAGTAATGTTGTGCAGATGAGAAGATGGAGAGCATGGGAGGAAGAGACTCAATCCCTAGAGTATCAGATTGCTAATGGTAACTTAATTAGTATCTTATTATAATTTATTATAATTAGTGCTAATTAATCCTTAATTTGCAGTGTTTGTTTTGAGGTAATAAAAATTCATAATTATGTGCAGATCCAAGAAGATTCAGACTATCCTACCAAACATCATTTGGAAGAAGCCATTTGAAAATGTGGAAATGTCATCCCCTCCTCATATGGCTAGTAAGTAAAGATAACATCTAAGGGCACGAATTTTGGAAACAACAAAATTATCGACACGATTTTACTTCTAGCGATGGAATTTTTTATCCGTAAATATAAATTTATATCCCAAGAAAACAATATATCCATTCGTTGACTTTCGATCATCTTTACAACTCCCCAATCAGCATAAAAAGCAGTGTAATTGTGAGATCGACCCTTTGGTTAGGTACAAGTAAT